>NW_027464606.1:3192500-3215000 GCF_043290135.1 Rhipicephalus microplus | reverse complement strand
GTGCGAATGTTAGGTTAGGTTGACATATCAACCGTCGTAAAACCGCATTAAACAATGTCACTTAGTGAGATGTAGTGTTTTTCAACATTACAAGTCGGGAACTACGATATCTAATGTGAAAGCGCATGAAACCGTCGTAATCTTGTAGAAAACATTGTAAAGTTGCGAGTAAAACGTTTTCTAACGATAGAAGTGCGAAGGTTATGTTAGGTTGAGTTATGTTAGTTTAAGCTAGGTAGCGTCGTGAAACCAACAAAAACGACGTCATCTAACGAGATAGTGTTGTTTTATTGCGAGTACGAAACTGCGATAGGTAAAATGTTGTGAAAGCACACAAAATGGCATGAACAAGCCAAATACTGCGTGTTGTACCGTTACAAGTGCGAAACTGCTATATTGTGATATTCTCGTTAAAGCGCATGCAAGCATCGTGAAACCTTAAAGAACAATGTCATTTAGCGAGATACAGCGTTCTGTACTGCAATAAGTTGGTGAAAAACTGTGAGGTTATGCAAATATCGTAATTGTGAACGAAACAGTGTAATAAAGCGTTTTTCAATACAAGTACGAATGTTAGGTTAGGTTAAGATATGAACCGTCGTAAAACCGCATTAAACAATGTCACTTAGTGAGATGCAGTGTTTTTCACCATTACAAGTTGGGAACTGCGATATCTAATGTGAAAGCGCTTGCAACCGTCGTTAGGTTAGGTTAGGTTAGGTTAGGTTTGGTTAGGTTAGGTTAGGTTAGGTTAGGTTAGGTTAGATTAGGTTAGGTTGGGTTGAGTTGGGTTAGGTTAGGTTAGGTTAGGTTGGGTTAGGTAAGGTTAGGTTAGGTTAGGTTACGTTAGGTTAGGTTAGGTTACGTTAGGTTAGGTTAGGTTACGTTAGGTTAGGTTAGGTTAGGTAAGGATAATTTGGTTAGGTTAGGTAAGGTTAGGTTAGGTTAGGTTAGGTTACGTTAGGTTATGTTAGGTTAGGTTAGGTTACGTTAGGTTAGGTTAGGTCAGGTAAGGTTAGGTTACGTTAGAATAGGTTAGGTTAGGTTACGTTAGGTTAGGTTAAGTTAGGTTAGGTTAGGTTAGGTTAGGTTAGGTTAGGTTAGGTTAGGTTAGGTCGGGTTGGGTTGGGTTAGGTTGGGTTAGGTTAGGTTGGGTTAGGTTGGGTTAGGTTAGTTTAGGTTAGGTTAGGTTAGGTTGGGTTGGGTTGGGTTAGGTTAGGTTAGGTTAGGTAAGGTAAGGTTAGGTTAGGTTAGGTTAGGTTAGGTTAAGGTATGAACCGTTGTAAAACCGCATTAAACAGTGTGACTTAGTGAGATGCAGTGTTTTTCACCTTTACAAGTTGGGAACTGTGATATCTAATGTGAAAGCGCTTGAAACCGTCGTAATGTTGTAGAAAGCAATGTAAAGTAGCGAGTAAAACGTTTTCTAACGATAGAAGTGCGAAGGTCATGTTAGGTTGAGTTATGTTAGTTTAAGCTAGGTAGCGTCGTGAAACTACCAAAAACAACGTCATCTAACGATATAGTGTTGTTTTATTGCGAGTACGAAACTGCGATAGGTAAAATGTTGTGAAAGCACACAAAATGGCATGAACAAGCCAAATACTGCGTGTTGTACCGTTACAAGTGCGAAACTGCTATATTGTGATATTCTCGTTGAAGCGCATGCAAGCATCGTGAAACCTTAAAGAACAATGTCATTTAGCGAGATACAGCGTTCTGTACTGCAATAAGTTGGTGAAAAACTGTGAGGTTATGCAAATATCGTAATTGTGAACGAAACAGTGTAATAGAGCGTTTTTCAATACAAGTACGAATGTTAGGTTAGGTTAAGATATGAACCGTCGTAAAACCGCTATAAACAATGTCACTTAGTGAGATGCAGTGTTTTTCACCATTACAAGTTGGGAACTGCGATATCTAATGTGAAAGCGCTTGCAAACGTCGTTAGGTTAGGTTATGTTAGGTTAGGTTAGGTTATGTTAGGTTAGGTTGGGTTAGGTTAGGTTAGGTTACGTTAGGTTAAGGTATGAACCGTCGTAAAACCGCAATAAACAATGTCACTTAGTGAGATGCAGTGTTTTTCACCTTTACAAGTCGGGAACTGCGATATCTAATGTGGAAGCGCTTGAAACCGTCGTAATGTTGTAGAAAGCAATGTAAAGTAGCGAGTAAAACGTTTTCTAACGATAGAAGTGCGAAGGTTATGTTAGGTTGAGTTATGTTAGTTTAAGCTAGGTAGCGTCGTGAAACCACCAAAAACGACGTCATCTAACGAGATAGTGTTGTTTTATTGCGAGTACGAAACTGCGATAGGTAAAATGTTGTGAAAGCACACAAAACGGCATGAACAAGCCAAATACTGCGTGTTGTACCGTTACAAGTGCGAAAGTGCTATGTTGTGACATTCTCGCTAAAGCGCATGCAACTATCGTGAAACCTTAAAGAACGATGTCATTTAGTGAGATACAGCGTTCTGTACTGTAATAAGTTGGTGAGAAACTGTGAGGTCAAGCAAATATCGTAATTGTGAACGAAACAGTGTAATTGAGCGTCTTTAGATACAAGTGCGAATGTTAGGTTAGGTTGACATATGAACCGTCGTAAAACCGCATTAAACAATGTCAGTGAGATATAGTGTTTTTCAACATTACAAGTCGGGAACTGCGATATTTAATGTGAAAGCGCTTGCAACCGTCGTTAGGTTAGGTTAGGTTAGGTTAGGTTTGGTTAGGTTAGGTTAGGTTAGGTTAGGTTAGGTTAGATTAGGTTAGGTTGGGTTGAGTTGGGTTAGGTTAGGTTAGGTTAGGTTGGGTTAGGTCAGGTTAGGTTAGGTTAGGTTACGTTAGGTTAGGTTAGGTTACGTTAGGTTAGGTTAGGTTACGTTAGGTTAGGTTAGGTTAGGTAAGGATAATTTGGTTAGGTTAGGTAAGGTTAGGTTAGGTTAGGTTAGGTTGGGTTGTGTGTTGTTGGGTTGGGTTGGGTTGGGTTAGGTTGGGTTAGGTTAGGTTAGGTTACGTTAGGTTAGGTTAGGTTAGGTTACGTTAGGTTATGTTAGGTTAGGTTAGGTTACGTTAGGTTAGGTTAGGTCAGGTAAGGTTAGGTTACGTTAGAATAGGTTAAGTTAGGTTACGTTAGGTTAGGTTAAGTTAGGTTAGGTTAGGTTAGGTTAGGTTAGGTTAGGTTAGGTTAGGTCGGGTTGGGTTGGGTTAGGTTGGGTTAGGTTAGGTTAGGTTAGGTTGGGTTAGGTTAGTTTAGGTTAGGTTAGGTTAGGTTGGGTTGGGTTGGGTTAGGTTAGGTTAGGTTAGGTAAGGTAAGGTTAGGTTAGGTTAGGTTAGGTTAGGTTAAGGTATGAACCGTTGTAAAACCGCATTAAACAGTGTGACTTAGTGAGATGCAGTGTTTTTCACCTTT
Source organism: Rhipicephalus microplus (assembly GCF_043290135.1). NCBI lineage: Eukaryota > Metazoa > Arthropoda > Arachnida > Ixodida > Ixodidae > Rhipicephalus > Rhipicephalus microplus. Next base: position 3,211,586 of record NW_027464606.1, on the reverse strand, counting down.
ACAAGTTGGGAACTGTGATATCTAATGTGAAAGCGCTTGAAACCGTCGTAATGTTGTAGAAAGCAATGTAAAGTAGCGAGTAAAACGTTTTCTAACGATAGAAGTGCGAAGGTCATGTTAGGTTGAGTTATGTTAGTTTAAGCTAGGTAGCGTCGTGAAACTACCAAAAACAACGTCATCTAACGATATAGTGTTGTTTTATTGCGAGTACGAAACTGCGATAGGTGAAATGTTGTGAAAGCACACAAAACGGCATGAACAAGCCAAATACTGCGTGTTGTACCGTTACAAGTGCGAAACTGCTATGTTGTGACATTCTCGGTAAAGCGCATGCAAGTATCGTGAAACCTTAAAGAACGATGTCGTTTAGCGAGATACAGCGTTCTGTACTGTAATAAGTTGGTGAGAAACTGTGAGGTCTAGCAAATATCGTAATTGTGAACGAAACAGTGTAATTGAGCGTCTTTAGATACAAGTGCGAATGTTAGGTTAGGTTGACATATCAACCGTCGTAAAACCGCATTAAACAATGTCACTTAGTGAGATGTAGTGTTTTTCAACATTACAAGTCGGGAACTACGATATCTAATGTGAAAGCGCATGAAACCGTCGTAATCTTGTAGAAAACATTGTAAAGTTGCGAGTAAAACGTTTTCTAACGATAGAAGTGCGAAGGTTATGTTAGGTTGAGTTATGTTAGTTTAAGCTAGGTAGCGTCGTGAAACCACCAAAAACGACGTCATCTAACGAGATAGTGTTGTTTTATTGCGAGTACGAAACTGCGATAGGTAAAATGTTGTGAAAGCACACAAAATGGCATGAACAAGCCAAATACTGCGTGTTGTACCGTTACAAGTGCGAAACTGCTATATTGTGATATTCTCGTTAAAGCGCATGCAAGCATCGTGAAACCTTAAAGAACAATGTCATTTAGCGAGATACAGCGTTCTGTACTGCAATAAGTTGGTGAAAAACTGTGAGGTTATGCAAATATCGTAATTGTGAACGAAACAGTGTAATAAAGCGTTTTTCAATACAAGTACGAATGTTAGGTTAGGTTAAGATATGAACCGTCGTAAAACCGCATTAAACAATGTCACTTAGTGAGATGCAGTGTTTTTCACCATTACAAGTTGGGAACTGCGATATCTAATGTGAAAGCGCTTGCAAACGTCGTTAGGTTAGGTTAGGTTAGGTTAGGTTATGTTAGGTTAGGTTGGGTTAGGTTAGGTTAGGTTACGTTAGGTTAAGGTATGAACCGTCGTAAAACCGCAATAAACAATGTCACTTAGTGAGATGCAGTGTTTTTCACCTTTACAAGTCGGGAACTGCGATATCTATTGTGAAAGCGCTTGAAACCGTCGTAATGTTGTAGAAAGCAATGTAAAGTAGCGAGTAAAACGTTTTCTAACGATAGAAGTGCGAAGGTTATGTTAGGTTGAGTTATATTAGTTTAAGCTAGGTAGCGTCGTGAAACCACCAAAAACGACGTCATCTAACGAGATAGTGTTGTTTTATTGCGAGTACGAAACTGCGATAGGTAAAATGTTGTGAAAGCACACAAAACGGCATGAACAAGCCAAATACTGCGTGTTGTACCGTTACAAGTGCGAAAGTGCTATGTTGTGACATTCTCGCTAAAGCGCATGCAAGTATCGTGAAACCTTAAAGAACGATGTCATTTAGTGAGATACAGCGTTCTGTACTGTAATAAGTTGGTGAGAAACTGTGAGGTCAAGCAAATATCGTAATTGTGAACGAAACAGTGTAATTGAGCGTCTTTAGATACAAGTGCGAATGTTAGGTTAGGTTGACATATGAACCGTCGTAAAACCGCATTAAACAATGTCAGTGAGATATAGTGTTTTTCAACATTACAAGTCGGGAACTGCGATATTTAATGTGAAAGCGCTTGCAACCGTCGTTAGGTTAGGTTAGGTTAGGTTAGGTTAGGTTTGGTTAGGTTAGGTTAGGTTAGGTTAGGTTAGATTAGGTTAGGTTGGGTTGAGTTGGGTTAGGTTAGGTTAGGTTAGGTTGGGTTAGGTCAGGTTAGGTTAGGTTAGGTTACGTTAGGTTAGGTTAGGTTACGTTAGGTTAGGTTAGGTTACGTTAGGTTAGGTTAGGTTAGGTAAGGATAATTTGGTTAGGTTAGGTAAGGTTAGGTTAGGTTAGGTTAAGTTGGGTTGTGTGTTGTTGGGTTGGGTTGGGTTGGGTTAGGTTGGGTTAGGTTAGGTTAGGTTACGTTAGGTTAGGTTAGGTTAGGTTACGTTAGGTTATGTTAGGTTAGGTTAGGTTACGTTAGGTTAGGTTAGGTCAGGTAAGGTTAGGTTACGTTAGAATAGGTTAGGTTAGGTTACGTTAGGTTAGGTTAAGTTAGGTTAGGTTAGGTTAGGTTAGGTTAGGTTAGGTTAGGTCGGGTTGGGTTGGGTTAGGTTGGGTTAGGTTAGGTTAGGTTAGGTTGGGTTAGGTTGGGTTAGGTTAGTTTAGGTTAGGTTAGGTTAGGTTGGGTTGGGTTGGGTTAGGTTAGGTTAGGTAAGGTTAGGTTAGGTTAGGTTAGGTTAGGTTAAGGTATGAACCGTTGTAAAACCGCATTAAACAGTGTGACTTAGTGAGATGCAGTGTTTTTCACCTTTACAAGTCGGGAACTGTGATATCTAATGTGAAAGCGCTTGAAACCGTCGTAATGTTGTAGAAAGCAATGTAAAGTAGCGAGTAAAACGTTTTCTAACGATAGAAGTGCGAAGGTTATGTTAGGTTGAGTTATGTTAGTTTAAGCTAGGTAGCGTCGTGAAACCACCAAAAACGACGTCATCTAACGAGATAGTGTTGTTTTATTGCGAGTACGAAACTGCGATAGGTAAAATGTTGTGAAAGCACACAAAATGGCATGAACAAGCCAAATACTGCGTGTTGTACCGTTACAAGTGCGAAACTGCTATATTGTGATATTCTCGTTAAAGCGCATGCAAGCATCGTGAAACCTTAAAGAACAATGTCATTTAGCGAGATACAGCGTTCTGTACTGCAATAAGTTGGTGAAAAACTGTGAGGTTATGCAAATATCGTAATTGTGAACGAAACAGTGTAATAAAGCGTTTTTCAATACAAGTACGAATGTTAGGTTAGGTTAAGATATGAACCGTCGTAAAACCGCATTAAACAATGTCACTTAGTGAGATGCAGTGTTTTTCACCATTACAAGTTGGGAACTGCGATATCTAATGTGAAAGCGCTTGCAAACGTCGTTAGGTTAGGTTAGGTTAGGTTAGGTTATGTTAGGTTAGGTTGGGTTAGGTTAGGTTAGGTTAGGTTAGGTTAAGGTATGAACCGTCGTAAAACCGCAATAAACAATGTCACTTAGTGAGATGCAGTGTTTTTCACCTTTACAAGTCGGGAACTGCGATATCTATTGTGAAAGCGCTTGAAACCGTCGTAATGTTGTAGAAAGCAATGTAAAGTAGCGAGTAAAACGTTTTCTAACGATAGAAGTGCGAAGGTTATGTTAGGTTGAGTTATATTAGTTTAAGCTAGGTAGCGTCGTGAAACCACCAAAAACGACGTCATCTAACGAGATAGTGTTGTTTTATTGCGAGTACGAAACTGCGATAGGTAAAATGTTGTGAAAGCACACAAAACGGCATGAACAAGCCAAATACTGCGTGTTGTACCGTTACAAGTGCGAAAGTGCTATGTTGTGACATTCTCGCTAAAGCGCATGCAAGTATCGTGAAACCTTAAAGAACGATGTCATTTAGTGAGATACAGCGTTCTGTACTGTAATAAGTTGGTGAGAAACTGTGAGGTCAAGCAAATATCGTAATTGTGAACGAAACAGTGTAATTGAGCGTCTTTAGATACAAGTGCGAATGTTAGGTTAGGTTGACATATGAACCGTCGTAAAACCGCATTAAACAATGTCAGTGAGATATAGTGTTTTTCAACATTACAAGTCGGGAACTGCGATATTTAATGTGAAAGCGCTTGCAACCGTCGTTAGGTTAGGTTAGGTTAGGTTAGGTTAGGTTTGGTTAGGTTAGGTTAGGTTAGGTTAGGTTAGATTAGGTTAGGTTGGGTTGAGTTGGGTTAGGTTAGGTTAGGTTAGGTTGGGTTAGGTCAGGTTAGGTTAGGTTAGGTTACGTTAGGTTAGGTTAGGTTACGTTAGGTTAGGTTAGGTTACGTTAGGTTAGGTTAGGTTAGGTAAGGATAATTTGGTTAGGTTAGGTAAGGTTAGGTTAGGTTAGGTTAAGTTGGGTTGTGTGTTGTTGGGTTGGGTTGGGTTGGGTTAGGTTGGGTTAGGTTAGGTTAGGTTACGTTAGGTTAGGTTAGGTTAGGTTACGTTAGGTTATGTTAGGTTAGGTTAGGTTACGTTAGGTTAGGTTAGGTCAGGTAAGGTTAGGTTACGTTAGAATAGGTTAGGTTAGGTTACGTTAGGTTAGGTTAAGTTAGGTTAGGTTAGGTTAGGTTAGGTTAGGTTAGGTTAGGTCGGGTTGGGTTGGGTTAGGTTGGGTTAGGTTAGGTTAGGTTAGGTTGGGTTAGGTTGGGTTAGGTTAGTTTAGGTTAGGTTAGGTTAGGTTGGGTTGGGTTGGGTTAGGTTAGGTTAGGTAAGGTTAGGTTAGGTTAGGTTAGGTTAGGTTAAGGTATGAACCGTTGTAAAACCGCATTAAACAGTGTGACTTAGTGAGATGCAGTGTTTTTCACCTTTACAAGTCGGGAACTGTGATATCTAATGTGAAAGCGCTTGAAACCGTCGTAATGTTGTAGAAAGCAATGTAAAGTAGCGAGTAAAACGTTTTCTAACGATAGAAGTGCGAAGGTCATGTTAGGTTGAGTTATGTTAGTTTAAGCTAGGTAGCGTCGTGAAACTACCAAAAACAACGTCATCTAACGAGATAGCGTTGTTTTATTGCGAGTACGAAACTGCGATAGGTGAAATGTTGTGAAAGCACACAAAACGGCATGAACAAGCCAAATACTGCGTGTTGTACCGTTACAAGTGCGAAACTGCTATGTTGTGACATTCTCGGTAAAGCGCATGCAAGTATCGTGAAACCTTAAAGAACGATGTCGTTTAGCGAGATACAGCGTTCTGTACTGTAATAAGTTGGTGAGAAACTGTGAGGTCTAGCAAATATCGTAATTGTGAACGAAACAGTGTAATAGAGCGTTTTTAGATACAAGTGCGAATGTTAGGTTAGGTTAAGATATGAACCGTCGTAAAACCGCATTAAACAATGTCAATTACTGAGATGCAGTGTTTTTCACCATTAAAAGTGGGGAACTGCGATATTTAATGTGAAAGCGCTTGCAACCGTCGTTAGGTTAGGTTAGGTTAGGTTAGGTTAGGTTTGGTTAGGTTAGGTTAGGTTAGGTTAGATTAGGTTAGGTAGGGTTGAGTTGGGTTAGGTTAGGTTAGGTTAGGTTAGGTTGGGTTAGGTTAGGTTAGGTTAGGTTAGGTTACGTTAGGTTAGGTTAGGTTAGGTTACGTTAGGTTAGGTTAGGTTAGGTAAGGATAATTTGGTTAGGTTAGGTAAGGTTAGGTTAGGTTAGGTTAGGTTGGGTTGGGTGTTGTTGGGTTGGGTTGGGTTGGGTTGGGTTAGGTTGGGTTAGGTTAGGTTAGGTTACGTTAGGTTAGGTTAGGTTAGGTTATGTTAGGTTAGGTTAGGTTACGTTAGGTTAGGTTAGGTCAGGTAAGGTTAGGTTACGTTAGAATAGGTTAGGTTAGGTTAGGTTACGTTAGGTTAGGTTAAGTTAGGTTAGGTTAGGTTTGGTTAGCTTAGGTTAGGTTAGCTTAGGTTAGGTTAGGTTGGGTTGGGTTGGGTTAGGTTGGGTTAGGTTAGGTTAGGTTAGGTTAGGTTGGGTTAGGTTAGTTTAGGTTAGGTTAGGTTAGGTTAGGTTGGGTTGGGTTGGGTTAGGTTAGGTTAGGTTAGGTTAGGTTAGGTAAGGTTAGGTTAGGTTAGGTTAGGTTACGTTAGGTTAAGGTATGAACCGTCGTAAAACCGCATTAAACAATGTCACTTAGTGAGATGCAGTGTTTTTTACCTTTACAAGTTGGGAACTGTGATATCTAATGTGAAAGCGCTTGAAACCGTCATAATGTTGTAGAAAGCAATGTAAAGTAGCGAGTAAAACGTTTTCTAACGATAGAAGTGCGAAGGTTATGTTAGGTTGAGTTATGTTAGTTTAAGCTAGGTAGCGTCGTGCAACTACCAAAAACAACGTCATCTAACGAGATAGTGTTGTTTTATTGCGAGTACGAAACTGCGATAGGTGAAATGTTGTGAAAGCACACAAAACGGCATGAACAAGCCAAATACTGCGTGTTGTACCGTTACAAGTGCGAAACTGCTATGTTGTGATATTCTCGTTAAAGCGCATGCAAGCATCGTGAAACCTTAAAGAACGATGTCATTTAGCGAGATACAGCGTTCTGTACTGCAATAAGTTGGTGAAAAACTGTGAGGTTATGCAAATATCCTAATTGTGAACGAAACAGTGTAATAGAGCGTTTTTTAATACAAGTGCGAATGTTAGGTTAGGTTAAGATATGAACCGTCGTAAAACCGCATTAAACAATGTCACTTAGTGAGATGCAGTGTTTTTCACCATTACAAGTCGGGAACTGCGATATCTAATGTGAAAGCGCTTGCAAACGTCGTTAGGTCAGGTTAGGTTTGGTTAGGTTAGGTTAGGTTAGGTTACGTTAGGTTAGGTTAGGTTAGGTTAGGTTAGGGTATGTTAGGTAAGGTTTGGTTAGGTTAGGTTAGGTTAGGTTGGGTTAGGTAAGGTTAGGTTAGGTTAAGATATGAACCGCGCTAAAACCGCATTAAACAATGTCACTTAGTGAGATGCTGTGTTTTTCACCATTACAAGTCGGGAACTGCGATATCTAATGTGAAAGCGCATGAAACCGTCGTAATCTTGTAGAAAACATTGTAAAGTAGCGAATAAAACGTTTTCTAACGATAGAAGTGCGAAGGTTCTGTTAGTTTGAGCTAGGTAGCGTCGTGAAACCACCAAAAACGATGTCATCTAACGAGATAGTGTTGTTTTATTGCGAGTACGAAACTGCGATAGGTGAAATATTGGGAAAGCACACAAAATGGCATGAACTAGCCAGATACTGCGTCTTGTGCCGTTACAAGTGCGAAACTGCTTTATTGTGATATCTTCGTTAAAGCGCATGCAAGTATCGTGAAACCTTAAAGAACGATGTCATTTAGCGAGATACAGCGTTCTGTACTGTAATAAGTTGGTGAGAAACTGTGAGGTCAAGCAAATATCGTAATTGTGAACGAAACAGTGTAATTGAGCGTATTTAGATACAAGTGCGAATGTTAGGTTAGGTTAAAATATGAACCGTCGTAAAACCGCATTAAACAATGTCACTTAGTGAGATGCAGTGTTTTTCACCATTACAAGTCGGGAACTGCGATATCTAATGTGAAAGCGCTTGCAAACGTCGTTAGGTTAGGTTAGGTTAGGTTACGTTAGGTTAGGTTTGGCTAGGTTAGGTTAGGTTAGGTTATGTTAGGTTAGGTTGGGTTAGGTTAGGTTAGGTTAGGTTAGGTTAGGTTAAGATATGAACCGCGCTAAAACCGCATTAAACAATGTCACTTAGTGAGATGCAGTGTTTTTCACCTTTACAAGTTGGGAACTGCGATATCTAATGTGAAAGCGCATGAAACCGTCGTAGTCTTGTAGAAAACATTGTAAAATTGCGAGTAAAACGTTTTCTAACGATAGAAGTGCGAAGGTTATGTTAGGTCGAGTTATGTTAGTTTAAGCTAGGTAGCGTCGTGAAACCACCAAAAACGACGTCATCTAACGAGATAGTGTTGTTTTATTGCGAGTATTAAACTGCGATAGGTGAAATGTTGTGAAAGCACACAAAACGGCATGAACAAGCCAAATACTGCGTGTTGTACCGTTACAAGTGCGAAAGTGCTATGTTGTGACATTCTCGCTAAAGCGCATGCAAGTATCGTGAAACCTTAAAGAACGATGTCATTTAGTGAGATACAGCGTTCTGTACTGTAATAAGTTGGTGAGAAACTGTGAGGTCAAGCAAATATCGTAATTGTGAACGAAACAGTGTAATTGAGCGTCTTTAGATACAAGTGCGAATGTTAGGTTAGGTTGACATATGAACCGTCGTAAAACCGCATTAAACAATGTCAGTGAGATATAGTGTTTTTCAACATTACAAGTCGGGAACTGCGATATTTAATGTGAAAGCGCTTGCAACCGTCGTTAGGTTAGGTTAGGTTAGGTTAGGTTAGGTTTGGTTAGGTTAGGTTAGGTTAGGTTAGGTTAGATTAGGTTAGGTTGGGTTGAGTTGGGTTAGGTTAGGTTAGGTTAGGTTGGGTTAGGTCAGGTTAGGTTAGGTTAGGTTACGTTAGGTTAGGTTAGGTTACGTTAGGTTAGGTTAGGTTACGTTAGGTTAGGTTAGGTTAGGTAAGGATAATTTGGTTAGGTTAGGTAAGGTTAGGTTAGGTTAGGTTAAGTTGGGTTGTGTGTTGTTGGGTTGGGTTGGGTTGGGTTAGGTTGGGTTAGGTTAGGTTAGGTTACGTTAGGTTAGGTTAGGTTAGGTTACGTTAGGTTATGTTAGGTTAGGTTAGGTTACGTTAGGTTAGGTTAGGTCAGGTAAGGTTAGGTTACGTTAGAATAGGTTAGGTTAGGTTACGTTAGGTTAGGTTAAGTTAGGTTAGGTTAGGTTAGGTTAGGTTAGGTTAGGTTAGGTCGGGTTGGGTTGGGTTAGGTTGGGTTAGGTTAGGTTAGGTTAGGTTGGGTTAGGTTAGTTTAGGTTAGGTTAGGTTAGGTTGGGTTGGGTTGGGTTAGGTTAGGTTAGGTAAGGTTAGGTTAGGTTAGGTTAGGTTAGGTTAAGGTATGAACCGTTGTAAAACCGCATTAAACAGTGTGACTTAGTGAGATGCAGTGTTTTTCACCTTTACAAGTCGGGAACTGTGATATCTAATGTGAAAGCGCTTGAAACCGTCGTAATGTTGTAGAAAGCAATGTAAAGTAGCGAGTAAAACGTTTTCTAACGATAGAAGTGCGAAGGTTATGTTAGGTTGAGTTATGTTAGTTTAAGCTAGGTAGCGTCGTGAAACCACCAAAAACGACGTCATCTAACGAGATAGTGTTGTTTTATTGCGAGTACGAAACTGCGATAGGTAAAATGTTGTGAAAGCACACAAAATGGCATGAACAAGCCAAATACTGCGTGTTGTACCGTTACAAGTGCGAAACTGCTATATTGTGATATTCTCGTTAAAGCGCATGCAAGCATCGTGAAACCTTAAAGAACAATGTCATTTAGCGAGATACAGCGTTCTGTACTGCAATAAGTTGGTGAAAAACTGTGAGGTTATGCAAATATCGTAATTGTGAACGAAACAGTGTAATAAAGCGTTTTTCAATACAAGTACGAATGTTAGGTTAGGTTAAGATATGAACCGTCGTAAAACCGCATTAAACAATGTCACTTAGTGAGATGCAGTGTTTTTCACCATTACAAGTTGGGAACTGCGATATCTAATGTGAAAGCGCTTGCAAACGTCGTTAGGTTAGGTTAGGTTAGGTTAGGTTATGTTAGGTTAGGTTGGGTTAGGTTAGGTTAGGTTAGGTTAGGTTAAGGTATGAACCGTCGTAAAACCGCAATAAACAATGTCACTTAGTGAGATGCAGTGTTTTTCACCTTTACAAGTCGGGAACTGCGATATCTATTGTGAAAGCGCTTGAAACCGTCGTAATGTTGTAGAAAGCAATGTAAAGTAGCGAGTAAAACGTTTTCTAACGATAGAAGTGCGAAGGTTATGTTAGGTTGAGTTATATTAGTTTAAGCTAGGTAGCGTCGTGAAACCACCAAAAACGACGTCATCTAACGAGATAGTGTTGTTTTATTGCGAGTACGAAACTGCGATAGGTAAAATGTTGTGAAAGCACACAAAACGGCATGAACAAGCCAAATACTGCGTGTTGTACCGTTACAAGTGCGAAAGTGCTATGTTGTGACATTCTCGCTAAAGCGCATGCAAGTATCGTGAAACCTTAAAGAACGATGTCATTTAGTGAGATACAGCGTTCTGTACTGTAATAAGTTGGTGAGAAACTGTGAGGTCAAGCAAATATCGTAATTGTGAACGAAACAGTGTAATTGAGCGTCTTTAGATACAAGTGCGAATGTTAGGTTAGGTTGACATATGAACCGTCGTAAAACCGCATTAAACAATGTCAGTGAGATATAGTGTTTTTCAACATTACAAGTCGGGAACTGCGATATTTAATGTGAAAGCGCTTGCAACCGTCGTTAGGTTAGGTTAGGTTAGGTTAGGTTAGGTTTGGTTAGGTTAGGTTAGGTTAGGTTAGGTTAGATTAGGTTAGGTTGGGTTGAGTTGGGTTAGGTTAGGTTAGGTTAGGTTGGGTTAGGTCAGGTTAGGTTAGGTTAGGTTACGTTAGGTTAGGTTAGGTTACGTTAGGTTAGGTTAGGTTACGTTAGGTTAGGTTAGGTTAGGTAAGGATAATTTGGTTAGGTTAGGTAAGGTTAGGTTAGGTTAGGTTAAGTTGGGTTGTGTGTTGTTGGGTTGGGTTGGGTTGGGTTAGGTTGGGTTAGGTTAGGTTAGGTTACGTTAGGTTAGGTTAGGTTAGGTTACGTTAGGTTATGTTAGGTTAGGTTAGGTTACGTTAGGTTAGGTTAGGTCAGGTAAGGTTAGGTTACGTTAGAATAGGTTAGGTTAGGTTACGTTAGGTTAGGTTAAGTTAGGTTAGGTTAGGTTAGGTTAGGTTAGGTTAGGTTAGGTCGGGTTGGGTTGGGTTAGGTTGGGTTAGGTTAGGTTAGGTTAGGTTGGGTTAGGTTGGGTTAGGTTAGTTTAGGTTAGGTTAGGTTAGGTTGGGTTGGGTTGGGTTAGGTTAGGTTAGGTAAGGTTAGGTTAGGTTAGGTTAGGTTAGGTTAAGGTATGAACCGTTGTAAAACCGCATTAAACAGTGTGACTTAGTGAGATGCAGTGTTTTTCACCTTTACAAGTCGGGAACTGTGATATCTAATGTGAAAGCGCTTGAAACCGTCGTAATGTTGTAGAAAGCAATGTAAAGTAGCGAGTAAAACGTTTTCTAACGATAGAAGTGCGAAGGTCATGTTAGGTTGAGTTATGTTAGTTTAAGCTAGGTAGCGTCGTGAAACTACCAAAAACAACGTCATCTAACGAGATAGCGTTGTTTTATTGCGAGTACGAAACTGCGATAGGTGAAATGTTGTGAAAGCACACAAAACGGCATGAACAAGCCAAATACTGCGTGTTGTACCGTTACAAGTGCGAAACTGCTATGTTGTGACATTCTCGGTAAAGCGCATGCAAGTATCGTGAAACCTTAAAGAACGATGTCGTTTAGCGAGATACAGCGTTCTGTACTGTAATAAGTTGGTGAGAAACTGTGAGGTCTAGCAAATATCGTAATTGTGAACGAAACAGTGTAATAGAGCGTTTTTAGATACAAGTGCGAATGTTAGGTTAGGTTAAGATATGAACCGTCGTAAAACCGCATTAAACAATGTCAATTACTGAGATGCAGTGTTTTTCACCATTAAAAGTGGGGAACTGCGATATTTAATGTGAAAGCGCTTGCAACCGTCGTTAGGTTAGGTTAGGTTAGGTTAGGTTAGGTTTGGTTAGGTTAGGTTAGGTTAGGTTAGATTAGGTTAGGTAGGGTTGAGTTGGGTTAGGTTAGGTTAGGTTAGGTTAGGTTGGGTTAGGTTAGGTTAGGTTAGGTTAGGTTACGTTAGGTTAGGTTAGGTTAGGTTACGTTAGGTTAGGTTAGGTTAGGTAAGGATAATTTGGTTAGGTTAGGTAAGGTTAGGTTAGGTTAGGTTAGGTTGGGTTGGGTGTTGTTGGGTTGGGTTGGGTTGGGTTGGGTTAGGTTGGGTTAGGTTAGGTTAGGTTACGTTAGGTTAGGTTAGGTTAGGTTATGTTAGGTTAGGTTAGGTTACGTTAGGTTAGGTTAGGTCAGGTAAGGTTAGGTTACGTTAGAATAGGTTAGGTTAGGTTAGGTTACGTTAGGTTAGGTTAAGTTAGGTTAGGTTAGGTTTGGTTAGCTTAGGTTAGGTTAGCTTAGGTTAGGTTAGGTTGGGTTGGGTTGGGTTAGGTTGGGTTAGGTTAGGTTAGGTTAGGTTAGGTTGGGTTAGGTTAGTTTAGGTTAGGTTAGGTTAGGTTAGGTTGGGTTGGGTTGGGTTAGGTTAGGTTAGGTTAGGTTAGGTTAGGTAAGGTTAGGTTAGGTTAGGTTAGGTTACGTTAGGTTAAGGTATGAACCGTCGTAAAACCGCATTAAACAATGTCACTTAGTGAGATGCAGTGTTTTTTACCTTTACAAGTTGGGAACTGTGATATCTAATGTGAAAGCGCTTGAAACCGTCATAATGTTGTAGAAAGCAATGTAAAGTAGCGAGTAAAACGTTTTCTAACGATAGAAGTGCGAAGGTTATGTTAGGTTGAGTTATGTTAGTTTAAGCTAGGTAGCGTCGTGCAACTACCAAAAACAACGTCATCTAACGAGATAGTGTTGTTTTATTGCGAGTACGAAACTGCGATAGGTGAAATGTTGTGAAAGCACACAAAACGGCATGAACAAGCCAAATACTGCGTGTTGTACCGTTACAAGTGCGAAACTGCTATGTTGTGATATTCTCGTTAAAGCGCATGCAAGCATCGTGAAACCTTAAAGAACGATGTCATTTAGCGAGATACAGCGTTCTGTACTGCAATAAGTTGGTGAAAAACTGTGAGGTTATGCAAATATCCTAATTGTGAACGAAACAGTGTAATAGAGCGTTTTTTAATACAAGTGCGAATGTTAGGTTAGGTTAAGATATGAACCGTCGTAAAACCGCATTAAACAATGTCACTTAGTGAGATGCAGTGTTTTTCACCATTACAAGTCGGGAACTGCGATATCTAATGTGAAAGCGCTTGCAAACGTCGTTAGGTCAGGTTAGGTTTGGTTAGGTTAGGTTAGGTTAGGTTACGTTAGGTTAGGTTAGGTTAGGTTAGGTTAGGGTATGTTAGGTAAGGTTTGGTTAGGTTAGGTTAGGTTAGGTTGGGTTAGGTAAGGTTAGGTTAGGTTAAGATATGAACCGCGCTAAAACCGCATTAAACAATGTCACTTAGTGAGATGCTGTGTTTTTCACCATTACAAGTCGGGAACTGCGATATCTAATGTGAAAGCGCATGAAACCGTCGTAATCTTGTAGAAAACATTGTAAAGTAGCGAATAAAACGTTTTCTAACGATAGAAGTGCGAAGGTTCTGTTAGTTTGAGCTAGGTAGCGTCGTGAAACCACCAAAAACGATGTCATCTAACGAGATAGTGTTGTTTTATTGCGAGTACGAAACTGCGATAGGTGAAATATTGGGAAAGCACACAAAATGGCATGAACTAGCCAGATACTGCGTCTTGTGCCGTTACAAGTGCGAAACTGCTTTATTGTGATATCTTCGTTAAAGCGCATGCAAGTATCGTGAAACCTTAAAGAACGATGTCATTTAGCGAGATACAGCGTTCTGTACTGTAATAAGTTGGTGAGAAACTGTGAGGTCAAGCAAATATCGTAATTGTGAACGAAACAGTGTAATTGAGCGTATTTAGATACAAGTGCGAATGTTAGGTTAGGTTAAAATATGAACCGTCGTAAAACCGCATTAAACAATGTCACTTAGTGAGATGCAGTGTTTTTCACCATTACAAGTCGGGAACTGCGATATCTAATGTGAAAGCGCTTGCAAACGTCGTTAGGTTAGGTTAGGTTAGGTTACGTTAGGTTAGGTTTGGCTAGGTTAGGTTAGGTTAGGTTATGTTAGGTTAGGTTGGGTTAGGTTAGGTTAGGTTAGGTTAGGTTAGGTTAAGATATGAACCGCGCTAAAACCGCATTAAACAATGTCACTTAGTGAGATGCAGTGTTTTTCACCTTTACAAGTTGGGAACTGCGATATCTAATGTGAAAGCGCATGAAACCGTCGTAGTCTTGTAGAAAACATTGTAAAATTGCGAGTAAAACGTTTTCTAACGATAGAAGTGCGAAGGTTATGTTAGGTCGAGTTATGTTAGTTTAAGCTAGGTAGCGTCGTGAAACCACCAAAAACGACGTCATCTAACGAGATAGTGTTGTTTTATTGCGAGTATTAAACTGCGATAGGTGAAATGTTGTGAAAGCACACAAAACGGCATGAACAAGCCAAATACTGCGTGTTCTACCGTTACAAGTGCGAAACTGCTATATTGTGATATTCTCGTTAAAGCGCATGCAAGCATCGTGAAACCTTAAAGAACAATGTCATTTAGCGAGATACAGCGTTCTGTACTGCAATAAGTTGGTGAAAAACTGTGAGGTTATGCAAGTATCGTAATTGTGAACAAAACAGTGTAATAGAGCGTTTTTATATACAAGTGCGAATGTTAGGTTAGGTTAAGATATGAACCGTCGTAAAACCGCATTAAACAATGTCAGTTACTGAGATGCAGTGTTTTTCACCATTAAAAGTGGGGAACTGCGATATTTAATGTGAAAGCGCTTGCAACCGTCGTTAGGTTAGGTTAGGTTAGGTTAGGTTAGGTTTGGTTAGGTTAGGTTAGGTTAGGTTAGATTAGGTTAGGTTGGGTTGAGTTTGGGTTAGGTTATGTTAGGTTAGGTTAGGTTGGGTTAGGTTAGGTTAGGTTAGGTTAGGTTACGTTAGGTTAGGTTAGGTTACGTTAGGTTAGGTTAGGTTAGGTTACGTTAGGTTAGGTTAGGTTAGGTAAGGATAATTTGGTTAGGTTAGGTAAGGTTAGGTTAGGTTAGGTTAGGTTAGGTTGGGTTGGGTGTTGTTGGGTTGGGTTGGGTTAGGTTGGGTTAGGTTAGGTTAGGTTACGTTAGGTTAGGTTACGTTAGGTTAGGTTAGGTTAGGTTACGTTAGGTTATGTTAGGTTAGGTTAGGTTACGTTAGGTTAGGTTAGGTCAGGTAAGGTTAGGTTACGTTAGAATAGGTTAGGTTAGGTTAGGTTACGTTAGGTTAGGTTAAGTTAGGTTAGGTTAGGTTTGGTTAACTTAGGTTAGGTTAGCTTAGGTTAGGTTAGGTTGGGTTGGGTTGGGTTAGGTTGGGTTAGGTTAGGTTAGGTTAGGTTAGGTTGGGTTAGGTTAGTTTAGGTTAGGTTAGGTTGGGTTGGGTTGGGTTAGGTTAGGTTAGGTTAGGTAAGGTTAGGTTAGGTTAGGTTAGGTTACGTTAGGTTAAGGTATGAACCGTCGTAAAACCGCATTAAACAATGTCACTTAGTGAGATGCAGTGTTTTTCACCTTTACAAGTTGGGAACTGTGATATCTAATGTGAAAGCGCTTGAAACCGTCATAATGTTGTAGAAAGCAATGTAAAGTAGCGAGTAAAACGTTTTTTAACGATAGAAGTGCGAAGGTTATGTTAGGTTGAGTTATGTTGTTTAAGCTAGGTAGCGTCGTGCAACTACCAAAAACAACGTCATCTAACGAGATAGTGTTGTTTTATTGCGAGTACGAAACTGCGATAGGTGAAATGTTGTGAAAGCACACAAAACGGCATGAACAAGCCAAATACTGCGTGTTGTACCGTTACAAGTGCGAAACTGCTATGTTGTGATATTCTCGTTAAAGCGCATGCAAGCATCGTGAAACCTTAAAGAACGATGTCATTTAGCGAGATACAGCGTTCTGTACTGCAATAAGTTGGTGAAAAACTGTGAGGTTATGCAAATATCCTAATTGTGAACGAAACAGTGTAATAGAGCGTTTTTTATTACAAGTGCGAATGTTAGGTTAGGTTAAGATATGAACCGTCGTAAAACCGCATTAAACAATGTCACTTAGTGAGATGCAGTGTTTTTCACCATTACAAGTCGGGAACTGCGATATCTAATGTGAAAGCGCTTGCAAACGTCGTTAGGTTAGGTTAGGATTGGTTAGGTTACGTTAGGTTAGGTTAGGTTAGGTTAGGTTAGGGTATGTTAGGTAAGGTTTGTTTAGGTTAGGTTAGGTTAGGTTGGGTTAGGTAAGGTTAGGTTAGGTTAAGATATGAACCGCGCTAAAACCGCAATAAACAATGTCACTTAGTGAGATGCTGTGTTTTTCACCATTACAAGTCGGGAACTGCGATATCTAATGTGAAAGCGCATGAAACCGTCGTAATCTTGTAGAAAACATTGTAAAGTAGCGAATAAAACGTTTTCTAACGATAGAAGTGCGAAGGTTCTGTTAGTTTGAGCTAGGTAGCGTCGTGAAACCACCAAAAACGATGTCATCTAACGAGATAGTGTTGTTTTATTGCGAGTACGAAACTGCGATAGGTGAAATATTGGGAATGCACACAAAATGGCATGAACTAGCCAGATACTGCGTCTTGTGCCGTTACAAGTGCGAAACTGCTTTATTGTGATATTTTCGTTAAAGCGCATGCAAGTATCGTGAAACCTTAAAGAACGATGTCATTTAGCGAGATACAGCGTTCTGTACTGTAATAAGTTGGTGAGAAACTGTGAGGTCAAGCAAATATCGTAATTGTGAACGAAACAGTGTAATTGAGCGTCTTTAGATACAAGTGCGAATGTTAGGTTAGGTTGACATATCAACCGTCGTAAAACCGCATTAAACAATGTCACTTAGTGAGATGTAGTGTTTTTCAACATTACAAGTCGGGAACTACGATATCTAATGTGAAAGCGCATGAAACAGTCGTAATCTTGTAGAAAACATTGTAAAGTTGCGAGTAAAACGTTTTCTAACGATAGAAGTGCGAAGGTTAGGTTAGGTTAGGTTAGTTTAAGCTAGGTAGCGTCGTGAAACTACCAAAAACGACGTCATCTAACGAGATAGTGTTGTTTTATTGCGAGTATTAAACTGCGATAGGTGAAATGTTGTGAATGCACACAAAACGGCATGAACAAGCCAAATACTGCGTGTTCTACCGTTACAAGTGCGAAACTGCTATATTGTGATATTCTCGTCAAAGCGCATGCAAGCATCGTGAAACCTTAAAGAACAATGTCATTTAGCGGGATACAGCGTTCTGTACTGCAATAAGTTGGTGAAAAACTGTGAGGTTATGCAAATATCGTAATTGTGAACGAAACAGTGTAATAGAGCGTTTTTCAATACAAGTACGAATGTTAGGTTAGGTTAACATATGAACCGTCGTAAAACCGCATTAAACAATGTCACTTGATGAGATGCAGTGTTTTTCACCATTACAAGTTGGGAACTGCGATATCTAATGTGAAAGCGCTTGCAAACGTCGTTAGGTTAGGTTAGGTTAGGTTACGTTAGGTTAGGTTAGGTTAGGTTAGGTTATGTTAGGTTAGGTTGGGTTAGGTTAGGTTAGGTTACGTTAGGTTAAGGTATGAACCGTCGTAAAACCGCAATAAACAATGTCACTTAGTGAGATGCAGTGTTTTTCACCTTTACAATTCGGGAACTGCGATATCTAATGTGAAAGCGCTTGAAACCGTCGTAATGTTGTAGAAAGCAATGTAAAGTAGCGAGTAAAACGTTTTCTAATGATAGAAGTGCGAAGGTCATGTTAGGTTGAGTTATGTTAGTTTAAGCTAGGTAGCGTCGTGAAACTACCAAAAACAACGTCATCTAACGAGATAGTGTTGTTTTATTGCGAGTACGAAACCGCGATAGGTGAAATGTTGTGAAAGCACACAAAACGGCATGAACAAGCCAAATACTGCGTGTTGTACCGTTACAAGTGCGAAACTGCTATGTTGTGACATTCTCGGTAAAGCGCATGCAAGTATCGTGAAACCTTAAAGAACGATGTCGTTTAGCGAGATACAGCGTTCTGTACTGTAATAAGTTGGTGAAAAACTGTGAGGTTATGCAAGTATCGTAATTGTGAACAAAACAGTGTAATAGAGCGTTTTTAGATACAAGTGCGAATGTTAGGTTAGGTTAAGATATGAACCGTCATAAAACCGCATTAAACAATGTCAATTACTGAGATGCAGTGTTTTTCACCATTAAAAGTGGGGAACTGCGATATTTAATGTGAAAGCGCTTGCAACCGTCGTTAGGTTAGGTTAGGTTAGGTTAGGTTAGGTTTGGTTAGGTTAGGTTAGGTTAGGTTAGGTTAGATTAGGTTAGGTTGGGTTGAGTTGGGTTAGGTTAGGTTAGGTTAGGTTAGGTTGGGTTAGGTTAGGTTAGGTTAGGTTAGGTTACGTTAGGTTAGGTTAGGTTACGTTAGGTTAGGTTAGGTTAGGTTACGTTAGGTTAGGTTAGGTTAGGTAAGGATAATTTGGTTAGGTTAGGTAAGGTTAGGTTAGGTTAGGTTAGGTTGGGTTGGGTGTTGTTGGGTTGGGTTGGGTTGGGTTAGGTTGGGTTAGGTTAGGTTAGGTTACGTTAGGTTAGGTTAGGTTAGGTTAGGTTACGTTAGGTTATGTTAGGTTAGGTTAGGTTACGTTAGGTTAGGTTAGGTCAGGTAAGGTTAGGTTACGTTAGAATAGGTTAGGTTAGGTTAGGTTACGTTAGGTTAGGTTAAGTTAGGTTAGGTTAGGTTTGGTTAACTTAGGTTAGGTTAGCTTAGGTTAGGTTAGGTTGGGTTGGGTTGGGTTAGGTTGGGTTAGGTTAGGTTATGTTAGGTTAGGTTAGGTTGGGTTAGGTTAGTTTAGGTTAGGTTAGGTTAGGTTAGGTTGGGTTGGGTTGGGTTAGGTTAGGTTAGGTTAGGTTAGGTAGGGTTAGGTTAGGTTAGGTTAGGTTACGTTAGGTTAAGGTATGAACCGTCGTGAAACCGCATTAAACAATGTCACTTAGTGAGATGCAGTGTTTTTCACCTTTACAAGTTGGGAACTGTGATATCTAATGTGAAAGCGCTTGAAACCGTCATAATGTTGTAGAAAGCAATGTAAAGTAGCGAGTAAAACGTTTTCTAACGATAGAAGTGCGAAGGTTATGTTAGGTTGAGTTATGTTAGTTTAAGCTAGGTAGCGTCGTGCAACTACCAAAAACAAAGTCATCTAACGAGATAGTGTTGTTTTATTGCGAGTACGAAACTGCGATAGGTGAAATGTTGTGAAAGCACACAAAACGGCATGAACAAG
>NW_027464606.1:3110000-3187500 GCF_043290135.1 Rhipicephalus microplus | reverse complement strand
ACCACCAAAAACGATGTCATCTAACGAGATAGTGTTGTTTTATTGCGAGTACGAAACTGCGATAGGTGAAATATTGGGAAAGCACACAAAATGGCATGAACTAGCCAGATACTGCGTCTTGTGCCGTTAAAAGTGCGAAACTGCTTTATTGTGATATTTTCGTTAAAGCGCATGCAAGTATCGTGAAACCTTAAAGAACGATGTCATTTAGCGAGATACAGCGTTCTGTACTGTAATAAGTTGGTGAGAAACTGTGAGGTCAAGCAAATATCGTAATTGTGAACGAAACAGTGTAATTGAGCGTATTTAGATACAAGTGCGAATGTTAGGTTAGGTTGAGATATCAACCGTCGTAAAACCGCATTAAACAATGTCACTTAGTGAGATGTAGTGTTTTTCAACATTACAAGTCGGGAACTACGATATCTAATGTGAAAGCGCATGAAACCGTCGTAATCTTGTAGAAAACATTGTAAAGTGGCGAGTAAAACGTTTTCTAACGATAGAAGTGCGAAGGTTAGGTTAGGTTAGGTTAGTTTAAGCTAGGTAGCGTCGTGAAACTACCAAAAACGACGTCATCTAACGAGATAGTGTTGTTTTATAGCGAGTATTAAACTGCGATAGGTGAAATGTTGTGAAAGCACACAAAACGGCATGAACAAGCCAAATACTGCGTGTTCTACCGTTACAAGTGCGAAACTGCTATATTGTGATATTCTCGTTAAAGCGCATGCAAGTATCGTGAAACCTTAAAGAACGATGTCATTTAGCGAGATACAGCGTTCTGTACTGTAATAAGTTGGTGAGAAACTGTGAGGTCAAGCAAATATCGTAATTGTGAACGAAACAGTGTAATTGAGCGTCTTTAGATACAAGTGCGAATGTTAGGTTAGGTTGACATATCAACCGTCGTAAAACCGCATTAAACAATGTCACTTAGTGAGATGTAGTGTTTTTCAACATTACAAGTCGGGAACTACGATATCTAATGTGAAAGCGCATGAAACCGTCGTAATCTTGTAGAAAACATTGTAAAGTTGCGAGTAAAACGTTTTCTAACGATAGAAGTGCGAAGGTTAGATTAGGTTAGGTTAGTTTAAGCTAGGTAGCGTCGTGAAACTACCAAAAACGACGTCATCTAACGAGATAGTGTTGTTTTATTGCGAGTATTAAACTGCGATAGGTGAAATGTTGTGAATGCACACAAAACGGCATGAACAAGCCAAATACTGCGTGTTCTACCGTTACAAGTGCGAAACTGCTATATTGTGATATTCTCGTTAAAGCGCATGCAAGCATCGTGAAACCTTAAAGAACAATGTCATTTAGCGAGATACAGCGTTCTGTACTGCAATAAGTTGGTTAAAAACTGTGAGGTTATGCAAATATCGTAATTGTGAACGAAACAGTGTAATTGAGCGTATTTAGATACAAGTGCGAATGTTAGGTTATGTTGAGATATCAACCGTCGTAAAACCGCATTAAACAATGTCACTTAGTGAGATGTAGTGTTTTTCAACATTACAAGTCGGGAACTACGATATCTAATGTGAAAGCGCATGAAACCGTCGTAATCTTGTAGAAAACATTGTAAAGTTGCGAGTAAAACGTTTTCTAACGATAGAAGTGCGAAGGTTAGCTTGAGTTATGTTAGTTTAAGCTATATAGCGTCGTGAGACCACCAAAAAGGACGTCATCTAACGAGATAGTGTTGTTTTATTGCGAGTACGAAACTGCGATAGGTAAAATGTTGTGAAAGCACACAAAACGGCATGAACAAGCCAAATACTGCGTGTTGTACCGTTACAAGTGCGAAACTGCTATGTTGTGACATTCTCGGTAAAGCGCATGCGAGTATCGTGAAACCTTAAAGAACGATGTCATTTAGCGAGATACAGCGTTCTGTACTGTAATAAGTTGGTGAGAAACTGTGAGGTCAAGCAAATATCGTAATTGTGAACGAAACAGTGTAATTGAGCGTATTTAGATACAAGTGCGAATGTTAGGTTATGTTGAGATATCAACCGTCGTAAAACCGCATTAAACAATGTCAATTAGTGAGATGTAGTGTTTTTCAACATTACAAGTCGGGAACTACGATATCTAATGTGAAAGCGCATGAAACCGTCGTAATCTTGTAGAAAACATTGTAAAGTTGCGAGTAAAACGTTTTCTAACGATAGAAGTGCGAAGGTTAGGTTAGGTTAGGTTAGTTTAAGCTAGGTAGCGTCGTGAAACTACCAAAAACGACGTCATCTAACGAGATAGTGTTGTTTTATTGCGAGTATTAAACTGCGATAGGTGAAATGTTGTGAATGCACACAAAACGGCATGAACAAGCCAAATACTGCGTGTTCTACCGTTACAAGTGCGAAACTGCTATATTGTGATATTCTCGCTAAAGCGCATGCAAGCATCGTGAAACCTTAAAGAACAATGTCATGTAGCGAGATACAGCGTTCTGTACTGCAATAAGTTGGTGAAAAACTGTGAGGTTATGCAAATATCGTAATTGTGAACGAAACAGTGTAATAGAGCGTTTTTCAATACAAGTACGAATGTTAGGTTAGGTTAAGATATGAACCGTCGTAAAACCGCATTAAACAATGTCACTTAGTGAGATGCAGTGTTTTTCACCATTACAAGTTGGGAACTGCGATATCTAATGTGAAAGCGCTTGCAAACGTCGTTAGGTTAGGTTAGGTTAGGTTAGGTTAGGTTACGTTAGGTTAGGTTTGGTTAGGTTAGGTTAGGTTAGGTTACGTTAGGTTAGGTTGGGTTAGGTTAGGTTAGGTTACGTTAGGTTAAGGTATGAACCGTCGTAAAACCGCAATAAACAATGTCACTTAGTGAGATGCAGTGTTTTTCACCTTTACAAGTCGGGAACTGCGATATCTAATGTGAAAGCGCTTGAAACCGTCGTAATGTTGTAGAAAGCAATGTAAAGTAGCGAGTAAAACGTTTTCTAACGATAGAAGTGCGAAGGTTATGTTAGGTTGAGTTATGTTAGTTTAAGCTAGGTAGCGTCGTGAAACCACCAAAAACGACGTCATCTAACGAGATAGTGTTGTTTTATTGCGAGTACGAAACTGCGATAGGTAAAATGTTGTGAAAGCACACAAAACGGCATGAACAAGCCAAATACTGCGTGTTGTACCGTTACAAGTGCGAAAGTGCTATGTTGTGACATTCTCGCTAAAGCGCATGCAAGTATCGTGAAACCTTAAAGAACGATGTCATTTAGCGAGATACAGCGTTCTGTACTGTAATAAGTTGGTGAGAAACTGTGAGGTCAAGCAAATATCGTAATTGTGAACGAAACAGTGTAATTGAGCGTCTTTAGATACAAGTGCGAATGTTAGGTTAGGTTGACATATGAACCGTCGTAAAACCGCATTAAACAATGTCACTTAGTGAGATATAGTGTTTTTCAACATTACAAGTCGGGAACTACGATATCTAATGTGAACGCGCATGAAACCGTCGTAATCTTGTAGAAAACATTGTAGAGTGGCGAGTAAAACGTTTTCTAACGATAGAAGTGCGAAGGTTAGGTTAGGTTAGGTTAGTTTAAGCTAGGTAGCGTCGTGAAACTACCAAAAACGACGTCATCTAACGAGATAGTGTTGTTTTATAGCGAGTATTAAACTGCGATAGGTGAAATGTTGTGAAAGCACACAAAACGGCATGAACAAGCCAAATACTGCGTGTTCTACCGTTACAAGTGCGAAACTGCTATATTGTGATATTCTCGTTAAAGCGCATGCAAGCATCGTGAAACCTTAAAGAACAATGTCATTTAGCGAGATACAGCGTTCTGTACTGCAATAAGTTGGTGAAAAACTGTGAGGTTATGCAAATATCGTAATTGTGAACAAAACAGTGTAATAGAGCGTTTTTAGATACAAGTGCGAATGTTAGGTTAGGTTAAGATATGAACCGTCGTAAAACCGCATTAAACAATGTCAATTACTGAGATGCAGTGTTTTTCACCATTAAAAGTGGGGAACTGCGATATTTAATGTGAAAGCGCTTGCAACCGTCGTTAGGTTAGGTTAGGTTAGGTTAGGTTAGGTTAGGTTAGGTTAGATTAGGTTAGGTTGGGTTGAGTTGGGTTAGGTTAGGTTAGGTTAGGTTGGGTTAGGTCAGGTTAGGTTAGGTTAGGTTACGTTAGGTTAGGTTAGGTTACGTTAGGTTAGGTTAGGTTACGTTAGGTTAGGTTAGGTTAGGTAAGGATAATTTGGTTAGGTTAGGTAAGGTTAGGTTAGGTTAGGTTAGGTTGGGTTGGGTGTTGTTGGGTTGGGTTGGGTTGGGTTAGGTTGGGTTAGGTTAGGTTAGGTTAGGTTAGGTTACGTTAGGTTATGTTAGGTTAGGTTAGGTTACGTTAGGTTAGGTTAGGTCAGGTAAGGTTAGGTTACGGTAGAATAGGTTAGGTTAGGTTACGTTAGGTTAGGTTAAGTTAGGTTAGGTTAGGTTAGGTTAGGTTAGGTTAGGTTGGGTTGGGTTGGGTTAGGTTGGGTTAGGTTAGGTTAGGTTAGGTTGGGTTAGGTTAGTTTAGGTTAGGTTAGGTTAGGTTGGGTTGGGTTGGGTTAGGTTAGGTAAGGTTAGGTTAGGTTAGGTTAGGTTAGGTTAAGGTATGAACCGTTGTAAAACCGCATTAAACAATGTCACTTAGTGAGATGCAGTGTTTTTCACCTTTACAAGTTGGGAACTGTGATATCTAATGTGAAAGCGCTTGAAACCGTCGTAATGTTGTAGAAAGCAATGTAAAGTAGCGAGTAAAACGTTTTCTAACGATAGAAGTGCGAAGGTCATGTTAGGTTGAGTTATGTTAGTTTAAGCTAGGTAGCGTCGTGAAACTACCAAAAACAACGTCATCTAACGAGATAGTGTTGTTTTATTGCGAGTACGAAACTGCGATAGGTGAAATGTTGTGAAAGCACACAAAACGGCATGAACAAGCCAAATACTGCGTGTTGTACCGTTACAAGTGCGAAACTGCTATGTTGTGATATTCTCGTTAAAGCGCATGCAAGCATCGTGAAACCTTAAAGAACGATGTCATTTAGCGAGATACAGCGTTCTGTACTGCAATAAGTTGGTGAAAAACTGTGAGGTTATGCAAATATCCTAATTGTGAACGAAACAGTGTAATAGAGCGTTTTTTATTACAAGTGCGAATGTTAGGTTAGGTTAAGATATGAACCGTCGTAAAACCGCATTAAACAATGTCACTTAGCGAGATGCAGTGTTTTTCACCATTACAAGTCGGGAACTGCGATATCTAATGTGAAAGCGCTTGCAAACGTCGTTAGGTTAGGTTAGGATTGGTTAGGTTACGTTAGGTTAGGTTAGGTTAGGTTAGGTTAGGTTAGGTTAGGTTAGGGTATGTTAGGTAAGGTTTGTTTAGGTTAGGTTAGGTTAGGTTGGGTTAGGTAAGGTTAGGTTAGGTTAAGATATGAACCGCGCTAAAACCGCAATAAACAATGCCACTTAGTGAGATGCTGTGTTTTTCACCATTACAAGTCGGGAACTGCGATATCTAATGTGAAAGCGCATGAAACCGTCGTAATCTTGTAGAAAACATTGTAAAGTAGCGAATAAAACGTTTTCTAACGATAGAAGTGCGAAGGTTCTGTTAGTATGAGCTAGGTAGCGTCGTGAAACCACCAAAAACGATGTCATCTAACGAGATAGTGTTGTTTTATTGCGAGTACGAAACTGCGATAGGTGAAATATTGGGAAAGCACACAAAATGGCATGAACTAGCCAGATACTGCGTCTTGTGCCGTTACAAGTGCGAAACTGCTTTATTGTGATATTTTCGTTAAAGCGCATGCAAGTATCGTGAAACCTTAAAGAACGACGTCATTTAGCGAGATACAGCGTTCTGTACTGTAATAAGTTGGTGAGGAACTGTGAGGTCAAGCAAATATCGTAATTGTGAACGAAACAGTGTAATTGAGCGTCTTTAGATACAAGTGCGAATGTTAGGTTAGGTTGACATATCAACCGTCGTAAAACCGCATTAAACAATGTCACTTAGTGAGATGTAGTGTTTTTCAACATTACAAGTCGGGAACTACGATATCTAATGTGAAAGCGCATGAAACCGTCGTAATCTTGTAGAAAACATTGTAAAGTTGCGAGTAAAACGTTTTCTAACGATAGAAGTGCGAAGGTTAGGTTAGGTTAGGTTAGTTTAAGCTAGGTAGCGTCGTGAAACTACCAAAAACGACGTCATCTAACGAGATAGTGTTGTTTTATTGCGAGTATTAAACTGCGATAGGTGAAATGTTGTGAATGCACACAAAACGGCATGAACAAGCCAAATACGGCGTGTTCTACCGTTACAAGTGCGAAACTGCTATATTGTGATATTCTCGTCAAAGCGCATGCAAGCATCGTGAAACCTTAAAGAACAATGTCATTTAGCGAGATACAGCGTTCTGTACTGCAATAAGTTGGTGAAAAACTGTGAGGTTATGCAAATATCCTAATTGTGAACGAAACAGTGTAATAGAGCGTTTTTCAATACAAGTACGAATGTTAGGTTAGGTTAAGATATGAACCGTCGTAAAACCGCATTAAACAATGTCACTTGATGAGATGCAGTGTTTTTCACCATTACAAGTTGGGAACTGCGATATCTAATGTGAAAGCGCTTGCAAACATCGTTAGGTTAGGTTAGGTTAGGTTAGGTTAGGTTAGGTTAGGTTACGTTAGGTTAGGTTAGGTTAGGTTAGGTTATGTTAGGTTTGGTTGGGTTAGGTTAGGTTAGGTTACGTTAGGTTAAGGTATGAACCGTCGTAAAACCGCAATAAACAATGTCACTTAGTGAGATGCAGTGTTTTTCACTTTTACAAGTCGGGAACTGCGATATCTAATGTGAAAGCGCTTGAAACCGTCGTAATGTTGTAGAAAGCAATGTAAAGTAGCGAGTAAAACGTTTTCTAACGATAGAAGTGCGAAGGTTATGTTAGGTTGAGTTATGTTAGTTTAAGCTAGGTAGCGTCGTGAAACCACCAAAAACGACGTCATCTAACGAGATAGTGTTGTTTTATTGCGAGTACGAAACTGCGATAGGTAAAATGTTGTGAAAGCACACAAAACGGCATGAACAAGCCAAATACTGCGTGTTGTACCGTTACAAGTGCGAAAGTGCTATGTTGTGACATTCTCGCTAAAGCGCATGCAAGTATCGTGAAACCTTAAAGAACGATGTCATTTAGCGAGATACAGCGTTCTGTACTGTAATAAGTTAGTGAGAAACTGTGAGGTCAAGCAAATATCGTAATTGTGAACGAAACAGTGTAATTGAGCGTCTTTAGATACAAGTGCGAATGTTAGGTTAGGTTGACACATGAACCGTCGTAAAACCGCATTAAACAATGTCACTTAGTGAGATATAGTGTTTTTCAACATTACAAGTCGGGAACTACGATATCTAATGTGAAAGCGCATGAAACCGTCGTAATCTTGTAGAAAACATTGTAGAATGGCGAGTAAAACGTTTTCTAACGATAGAAGTGCGAAGGTTAGGTTAGGTTAGGTTAGTTTAAGCTAGGTAGCGTCGTGAAACTACCAAAAACGACGTCATCTAACGAGATAGTGTTGTTTTATAGCGAGTATTAAACTGCGATAGGTGAAATGTTGTGAAAGCACACAAAACGGCATGAACAAGCCAAATACTGCGTGTTGTACTGTTACAAGTGCGAAACTGCTATGTTGTGACATTCTCGGTAAAGCGCATGCAAGTATCGTGAAACCTTAAAGAACGATGTCGTTTAGCGAGATACAGCGTTCTGTACTGTAATAAGTTGGTGAAAAACTGTGAGGTTATGCAAGTATCGTAATTGTGAACAAAACAGTGTAATAGAGCGTTTTCAGATACAAGTGCGAATGTTAGGTTAGGTTAAGATATGAACCGTCATAAAACCGCATTAAACAATGTCAATTACTGAGATGCAGTGTTTTTCACCATTAAAAGTGGGGAACTGCGATATTTAATGTGAAAGCGCTTGCAACCGTCGTTAGGTTAGGTTAGGTTAGGTTAGGTTAGGTTTGGTTAGGTTAGGTTAGGTTAGGTTAGATTAGGTTAGGTTGGGTTGAGTTGGGTTAGGTTAGGTTAGGTTAGGTTATGTTGGGTTAGGTTAGGTTAGGTTAGGTTAGGTTAGGTTACGTTAGGTTAGGTTAGGTTAGGTTACGTTAGGTTAGGTTAGGTTAGGTAAGTATAATTTGGTTAGGTTAGGTAAGGTTAGGTTAGGTTAGGTTGGGTTGGGTGTTGTTGGGTTGGGTTGGGTTGGGTTAGGTTGGGTTAGGTTAGGTTAGGTTACGTTAGGTTAGGTTAGGTTAGGTTAGGTTACGTTAGGTTATGTTAGGTTAGGTTAGGTTACGTTAGGTTAGGTTAGGTCAGGTAAGGTTAGGTTACGTTAGAATAGGTTAGGTTAGGTTAGGTTACGTTAGGTTAGGTTAAGTTAGGTTAGGTTAGGTTTGGTTAACTTAGGTTAGGTTAGCTTAGGTTAGGTTAGGTTGGGTTGGGTTGGGTTAGGTTGGGTTAGGTTAGGTTAGGTTAGGTTGGGTTAGGTTAGTTTAGGTTAGGTTAGGTTAGGTTAGGTTGGGTTGGGTTGGGTTAGGTTAGGTTAGGTTAGGTTAGGTAGGGTTAGGTTAGGTTAGGTTAGGTTACGTTAGGTTAAGGTATGAACCGTCGTAAAACCGCATTAAACAATGTCACTTAGTGAGATGCAGTGTTTTTCACCTTTACAAGTTGGGAACTGTGATATCTAATGTGAAAGCGCTTGAAACCGTCATAATGTTGTAGAAATCATTGTAAAGTAGCGAGTAAAACGTTTTCTAACGATAGAAGTGCGAAGGTTATGTTAGGTTGAGTTATGTTAGTTTAAGCTAGGTAGCGTCGTGCAACTACCAAAAACAAAGTCATCTAACGAGATAGTGTTGTTTTATTGCGAGTACGAAACTGCGATAGGTGAAATATTGGGAAAGCACACAAAATGGCATGAACTAGCCAGATACTGCGTCTTGTGCCGTTAAAAGTGCGAAACTGCTTTATTGTGATATTTTCGTTAAAGCGCATGCAAGTATCGTGAAACCTTAAAGAACGATGTCATTTAGCGAGATACAGCGTTCTGTACTGTAATAAGTTGGTGAGAAACTGTGAGGTCAAGAAAATATCGTAATTGTGAACGAAACAGTGTAATTGAGCGTATTTAGATACAAGTGCGAATGTTAGGTTAGGTTGAGATATCAACCGTCGTAAAACCGCATTAAACAATGTCACTTAGTGAGATGCAGTGTTTTTCACCATTACAAGTCGGGAACTGCGATATCTAATGTGAAAGCGCTTGCAAACGTCGTTAGGTTAGGTTAGGTTTGGTTAGGTTAGGTTAGGTTAGGTTACGTTAGGTTAGGTTAGGTTAGGTTAGGTTAGGTTAGGGTATGTTAGGTAAGGTTCGGTTAGGTTAGGTTAGGTTAGGTTGGGTTAGGTAAGGTTAGGTTAGGTTAAGATATGAACCGCGCTAAAACCGCATTAAACAATGTCACTTAGTGAGATGTAGTGTTTTTCAACATTACAAGTCGGGAACTACGATATCTAATGTGAAAACGCATGAAACCGTCGTAATCTTGTAGAAAACATTGTAAAGTTGCGAGTAAAACGTTTTCTAACGATAGAAGTGCGAAGGTTAGCTTGAGTTATGTTAGTTTAAGCTATATAGCGTCGTGAGACCACCAAAAAGGACGTCATCTAACCAGATAGTGTTGTTTTATTGCGAGTACGAAACTGCGATAGGTAAAATGTTGTGAAAGCACACAAAACGGCATGAACAAGCCAAATACTGCGTGTTGTACCGTTACAAGTGCGAAACTGCTATGTTGTGACATTCTCGGTAAAGCGCATGCGAGTATCGTGAAACCTTAAAGAACGATGTCATTTAGCGAGATACAGCGTTCTGTACTGTAATAAGTTGGTGAGAAACTGTGAGGTCAAGCAAATATCGTAATTGTGAACGAAACAGTGTAATTGAGCGTATTTAGATAAAAGTGCGAATGTTAGGTTATGTTGAGATATCAACCGTCGTAAAACCGCATTAAACAATGTCACTTAGTGAGATGTAGTGTTTTTCAACATTACAAGTCGGGAACTACGATATCTAATGTGAAAGCGCATGAAACCGTCGTAATCTTGTAGAAAACATTGTAAAGTTGCGAGTAAAACGTTTTCTAACGATAGAAGTGCGAAGGTTAGCTTGAGTTATGTTAGTTTAAGCTATATAGCGTCGTGAGACCACCAAAAAGGACGTCATCTAACGAGATAGTGTTGTTTTATTGCATGTACGAAACTGCAATAGGTGAAATGTTGTGAATGTACACAAAACGACTTGAACAAGCCAGATACTGCGTGTTGTACCGTTACAAGTGCGAAACTGCTATGTTGTGATATTCTCGTTAAAGCGCATGAAAGCATCGTGAAACCTTAAAAAACGATGTCATTTAGCGAGATACAGCGTTCTGTACTGCAATAAGTTGGTGAAAAACTGTGAGGTTATGCAAATATCCTAATTGTGAACGAAACAGTGTAATAGAGCGTTTTTTAATACAAGTGCGAATGTTAGGTTAGGTTAAGATATGAACCGTCGTAAAACCGCATTAATCAATGTCACTTAGTAAGATGCAGTGTTTTTCACCATTACAAGTCGGGAACTGCGATATCTAATGTGAAAGCGCTTGCAAACGTCGTTAGGTTAGGTTAGGTTAGGTTAGGTTAGGTTACGTTAGGTTAGGTTAGGTTAGGTTAGGTTTGGTTAGGTTAGGTTAGGTTAGGGTATGTTAGGTTAGGTTAGGTTAGGTTGGTTTAGGTAAGGTTAGGTTAGGTTAAGATATGAACCGCGCTAAAACCGCATTAAACAATGTCACTTAGTGAGATGCTGTGTTTTTCACCATTACAAGTCGGGAACTGCGATATCTAATGTGAAAGCGCATGAAACCGTCGTAATCTTGTAGAAAACATTGTAAAGTAGCGAATAAAACGTTTTCTAACGATAGAAGTGCGAAGGTTCGGTTAGTTTGAGTTATGTTAGTTTAAGCTAGGTAGCGTCGTGAAACCACCAAAAACGACGTCATCTAACGAGATAGTGTTGTTTTAATGCGATTACGAAACTGCGATAGGTAAACTGTTGTGAAAGCACACAAAACGGCATGAACAAGCCAAATACTGCGTGTTGTACCGTTACAAGTGCGAAACTGCTATGTTGTGACATTCTCGGTAAAGCGCATGCAAGTATCGTGAAACCTTAAAGAACGATGTCATTTAGCGAGATACAGCGTTCTTTACTGTAATAAGTTGGTGAGAAACTGTGAGGTCAAGCAAATATCGTAATTGTGAACGAAACAGTGTAATTGAGCGTCTTTAGATACAAGTGCGAATGTTAGGTTAGGTTGACATATCAACCGTCGTAAAACCGCATTAAACAATGTCACTTAGTGAGATGTAGTGTTTTTCAACATTACAAGTCGGGAACTACGATATCTAATGTGAAAGCGCATGAAACCGTCGTAATCTTGTAGAAAACATTGTAAAGTTGCGAGTAAAACGTTTTCTAACGATAGAAGTGCGAAGGTTAGGTTAGGTTAGGATAGTTTAAGCTAGGTAGCGTCGTGAAACTACCAAAAACGACGTCATCTAACGAGATAGTGTTGTTTTATTGCGAGTATTAAACTGCGATAGGTGAAATGTTGTGAATGCACACAAAACGGCATGAACAAGCCAAATACTGCGTGTTCTACCGTTACAAGTGCGAAACTGCTATATTGTGATATTCTCGTTAAAGCGCATGCAAGCATCGTGAAACCTTAAAGAACAATGTCATTTAGCGAGATACAGCGTTCTGTACTGCAATAAGTCGGTGAAAAACTGTGACGTTATGCAAATATCGTAATTGTGAACGAAACAGTGTAATAGAGCGTTTTTCAATACAAGTACGAATGTTAGGTTAGGTTAAGATATGAACCGTCGTAAAACCGCATTAAACAATGTCACTTAGTGAGATGCAGTGTTTTTCACCATTACAAGTTGGGAACTGCGATATCTAATGTGAAAGCGCTTGCAAACGTCGTTAGGTTAGGTTAGGTTAGGTTAGGTTAGGTTACGTTAGGTTAGGTTTGGTTAGGTTAGGTTAGGTTAGGTTATGTTAGGTTAGGTTGGGTTAGGTTAGGTTAGGTTACGTTAGGTTAAGGTATGAACCGTCGTAAAACCGCAATAAACAATGTCACTTAGTGAGATGCAGTGTTTTTCACCTTTACAAGTCGGGAACTGCGATATCTAATGTGAAAGCGCTTGAAACCGTCGTAATGTTGTAGAAAGCAATGTAAAGTAGCGAGTAAAACGTTTTCTAACGATAGAAGTGCGAAGGTTATGTTAGGTTGAGTTATGTTAGTTTAAGCTAGGTAGCGTCGTGAAACCACCAAAAACGACGTCATCTAACGAGATAGTGTTGTTTTATTGCGAGTACGAAACTGCGATAGGTAAAATGTTGTGAAAGCACACAAAACGGCATGAACAAGCCAAATACTGCGTGTTGTACCGTTACAAGTGCGAAAGTGCTATGTTGTGACATTCTCGCTAAAGCGCATGCAAGTATCGTGAAACCTTAAAGAACGATGTCATTTAGCGAGATACAGCGTTCTGTACTGCAATAGGTTGGTGAAAAACTGTGAGGTTATGCAAATATCGTAATTGTGAACGAAACAGTGTAATAGAGCGTTTTTCAATACAAGTACGAATGTTAGGTTAGGTTAAGATATGAACCGTCGTAAAACCGCATTAAACAATGTCACTTAGTGAGATGCAGTGTTTTTCACCATTACAAGTTGGGAACTGCGATATCTAATGTGAAAGCGCTTGAAACCGTCGTAATGTTGTAGAAAGCAATGTAAAGTAGCGAGTAAAACGTTTTCTACCGATAGAAGTGCGAAGGTTATGTTAGGTTGAGTTATGTTAGTTTAAGCTAGGTAGCGTCGTGAAACCACCAAAAACGACGTCATCTAACGAGATAGTGTTGTTTTATTGCGAGTACGAAACTGCGATAGGTAAAATGTTGTGAAAGCACACAAAATGGCATGAACAAGCCAAATACTGCGTGTTGTACCGTTACAAGTGCGAAACTGCTATGTTGTGACATTCTCGGTAAAGCGCATGCAAGTATCGTGAAACCTTAAAGAACGATGTCATTTAGCGAAATACAGCGTTCTGTACTGTAATAAGTTGGTGAGAAACTGTGAGGTCAAGCAAATATCGTAATTGTGAACGAAACAGTGTAATTGAGCGTATTTAGATACAAGTGCGAATGTTAGGTTATGTTGAGATATCAACCGTCGTAAAACCGCATTAAACAATGTCAATTAGTGAGATGTAGTGTTTTTCAACATTACAAGTCGGGAACTACGATATCTAATGTGAAAGCGCATGAAACCGTCGTAATCTTGTAGAAAACATTGTAAAGTTGCGAGTAAAACGTTTTCTAATGATAGAAGTGCGAAGGTTAGGTTAGGTTAGGTTAGTTTAAGCTAGGTAGCGTCGTGAAACTACCAAAAACGACGTCATCTAACGAGATAGTGTTGTTTTATTGCGAGTATTAAACTGCGATAGGTGAAATGTTGTGAATGCACACAAAACGGCATGAACAAGCCAAATACTGCGTGTTCTACCGTTACAAGTGCGAAACTGCTATATTGTGATATTCTCGCTAAAGCGCATGCAAGCATCGTGAAACCTTAAAGAACAATGTCATGTAGCGAGATACAGCGTTCTGTACTGCAATAAGTTGGTGAAAAACTGTGAGGTTATGCAAATATCGTAATTGTGAACGAAACAGTGTAATAGAGCGTTTTTCAATACAAGTACGAATGTTAGGTTAGGTTAAGATATGAACCGTCGTAAAACCGCATTAAACAATGTCACTTAGTGAGATGCAGTGTTTTTCACCATTACAAGTTGGGAACTGCGATATCTAATGTGAAAGCGCTTGAAACCGTCGTAATGTTGTAGAAAGCAATGTAAAGTAGCGAGTAAAACGTTTTCTAACGATAGAAGTGCGAAGGTTATGTTAGGTTGAGTTATGTTAGTTTAAGCTAGGTAGCGTCGTGAAACCACCAAAAACGACGTCATCTAACGAGATAGTGTTGTTTTATTGCGAGTACGAAACTGCGATAGGTAAAATGTTGTGAAAGCACACAAAATGGCATGAACAAGCCAAATACTGCGTGTTGTACCGTTACAAGTGCGAAACTGCTATGTTGTGACATTCTCGGTAAAGCGCATGCAAGTATCGTGAAACCTTAAAGAACGATGTCATTTAGCGAAATACAGCGTTCTGTACTGTAATAAGTTGGTGAGAAACTGTGAGGTCAAGCAAATATCGTAATTGTGAACGAAACAGTGTAATTGAGCGTCTTTAGATACAAGTGCGAATGTTAGGTTAGGTTGACATATCAACCGTCGTAAAACCGCATTAAACAATGTCGCTTAGTGAGATGTAGTGTTTTTCAACATTACAAGTCGGGAACTACGATATCTAATGTGAAAGCGCATGAAACCGTCGTAATCTTGTAGAAAACATTGTAAAGTTGCGAGTAAAACGTTTTCTAACGATAGAAGTGCGAAGGTTAGGTTAGGTTAGGTTAGCTTAAGCTAGGTAGCGTCGTGAAACTACCAAAAACGACGTCATCTAACGAGATAGTGTTGTTTTATTGCGAGTATTAAACTGCGATAGGTGAAATGTTGTGAATGCACACAAAACGGCATGAACAAGCCAAATACTGCGTGTTCTACCGTTACAAGTGCGAAACTGCTATATTGTGATATTCTCGTTAAAGCGCATGCAAGCATCGTGAAACCCTAAAGAACAATGTCATTTAGCGAGATACAGCGTTCTGTACTGCAATAAGTTGGTGAAAAACTGTGAGGTTATGCAAATATCGTAATTGTGAACGAAACAGTGTAATAGAGCGTTTTTCAATACAAGTACGAATGTTAGGTTAGGTTAAGATATGAACCGTCGTAAAACCGCATTAAACAATGTCACTTGATGAGATGCAGTGTTTTTCACCATTACAAGTTGGGAACTGCGATATCTAATGTGAAAGCGCTTGCAAACATCGTTAGGTTAGGTTAGGTTAGGTTAGGTTAGGTTAGGTTACGTTAGGTTAGGTTAGGTTAGGTTAGGTTATGTTAGGTTAGGTTGGGTTAGGTTAGGTTAGGTTACGTTAGGTTAAGGTATGAACCGTCGTAAAACCGCAATAAACAATGTCACTTAGTGAGATGCAGTGTTTTTCACCTTTACAAGTCGGGAACTGCGATATCTAATGTGAAAGCGCTTGAAACCGTCGTAATGTTGTAGAAAGCAATGTAAAGTAGCGAGTAAAACGTTTTCTAACGATAGAAGTGCGAAGGTTATGTTAGGTTGAGTTATGTTAGTTTAAGCTAGGTAGCGTCGTGAAACCACCAAAAACGACGTCATCTAACGAGATAGTGTTGTTTTATTGCGAGTACGAAACTGCGATAGGTAAAATGTTGTGAAAGCACACAAAACGACTTGAACAAGCCAGATACTGCGTGTTGTACCGTTACAAGTGCGAAACTGCTATGTTGTGATATTCTCGTTAAAGCGCATGAAAGCATCGTGAAACCTTAAAAAACGATGTCATTTAGCGAGATACAGCGTTCTGTACTGCAATAAGTTGGTGAAAAACTGTGAGGTTATGCAAATATCCTAATTGTGAACGAAACAGTGTAATAGAGCGTTTTTTAATACAAGTGCGAATGTTAGGTTAGGTTAAGATATGAACCGTCG
Source organism: Rhipicephalus microplus (assembly GCF_043290135.1). Lineage (NCBI taxonomy): Eukaryota > Metazoa > Arthropoda > Arachnida > Ixodida > Ixodidae > Rhipicephalus > Rhipicephalus microplus. The sequence goes on along the minus strand of NW_027464606.1, from coordinate 3,171,634 downwards.
TAAAACCGCATTAATCAATGTCACTTAGTAAGATGCAGTGTTTTTCACCATTACAAGTCGGGAACTGCGATATCTAATGTGAAACCGCTTGCAAACGTCGTTAGGTTAGGTTAGGTTAGGTTAGGTTAGGTTAGGTTAGGTTACGTTAGGTTAGGTTAGGTTAGGTTAGGTTTGGTTAGGTTAGGTTAGGTTAGGTTAGGGTATGTTAGGTTAGGTTAGGTTAGGTTGGTTTAGGTAAGGTTAGGTTAGGTTAAGATATGAACCGCGCTAAAACCGCATTAAACAATGTCACTTAGTGAGATGCTGTGTTTTTCACCATTACAAGTCGGGAACTGCGATATCTAATGTGAAAGCGCATGAAACCGTCGTAATCTTGTAGAAAACATTGTAAAGTAGCGAATAAAACGTTTTCTAACGATAGAAGTGCGAAGGTTCGGTTAGTTTGAGTTATGTTAGTTTAAGCTAGGTAGCGTCGTGAAACCACCAAAAACGACGTCATCTAACGAGATAGTGTTGTTTTAATGCGATTACGAAACTGCGATAGGTAAACTGTTGTGAAAGCACACAAAACGGCATGAACAAGCCAAATACTGCGTGTTGTACCGTTACAAGTGCGAAACTGCTATGTTGTGACATTCTCGGTAAAGCGCATGCAAGTATCGTGAAACCTTAAAGAACGATGTCATTTAGCGAGATACAGCGTTCTGTACTGTAATAAGTTGGTGAGAAACTGTGAGGTCAAGCAAATATCGTAATTGTGAACGAAACAGTGTAATTGAGCGTCTTTAGATACAAGTGCGAATGTTAGGTTAGGTTGACATATCAACCGTCGTAAAACCGCATTAAACAATGTCACTTAGTGAGATGTAGTGTTTTTCAACATTACAAGTCGGGAACTACGATATCTAATGTGAAAGCGCATGAAACCGTCGTAATCTTGTAGAAAACATTGTAAAGTTGCGAGTAAAACGTTTTCTAACGATAGAAGTGCGAAGGTTAGGTTAGGTTAGGATAGTTTAAGCTAGGTAGCGTCGTGAAACTACCAAAAACGACGTCATCTAACGAGATAGTGTTGTTTTATTGCGAGTATTAAACTGCGATAGGTGAAATGTGAATGCACACAAAACGGCATGAACAAGCCAAATACTGCGTGTTCTACCGTTACAAGTGCGAAACTGCTATATTGTGATATTCTCGTTAAAGCGCATGCAAGCATCGTGAAACCTTAAAGAACAATGTCATTTAGCGAGATACAGCGTTCTGTACTGCAATAAGTCGGTGAAAAACTGTGACGTTATGCAAATATCGTAATTGTGAACGAAACAGTGTAATAGAGCGTTTTTCAATACAAGTACGAATGTTAGGTTAGGTTAAGATATGAACCGTCGTAAAACCGCATTAAACAATGTCACTTAGTGAGATGCAGTGTTTTTCACCATTACAAGTTGGGAACTGCGATATCTAATGTGAAAGCGCTTGCAAACGTCGTTAGGTTAGGTTAGGTTAGGTTAGGTTAGGTTACGTTAGGTTAGGTTTGGTTAGGTTAGGTTAGGTTAGGTTATGTTAGGTTAGGTTGGGTTAGGTTAGGTTAGGTTACGTTAGGTTAAGGTATGAACCGTCGTAAAACCGCAATAAACAATGTCACTTAGTGAGATGCAGTGTTTTTCACCTTTACAAGTCGGGAACTGCGATATCTAATGTGAAAGCGCTTGAAACCGTCGTAATGTTGTAGAAAGCAATGTAAAGTAGCGAGTAAAACGTTTTCTAACGATAGAAGTGCGAAGGTTATGTTAGGTTGAGTTATGTTAGTTTAAGCTAGGTAGCGTCGTGAAACCACCAAAAACGACGTCATCTAACGAGATAGTGTTGTTTTATTGCGAGTACGAAACTGCGATAGGTAAAATGTTGTGAAAGCACACAAAACGGCATGAACAAGCCAAATACTGCGTGTTGTACCGTTACAAGTGCGAAAGTGCTATGTTGTGACATTCTCGCTAAAGCGCATGCAAGTATCGTGAAACCTTAAAGAACGATGTCATTTAGCGAGATACAGCGTTCTGTACTGCAATAGGTTGGTGAAAAACTGTGAGGTTATGCAAATATCGTAATTGTGAACGAAACAGTGTAATAGAGCGTTTTTCAATACAAGTACGAATGTTAGGTTAGGTCAAGATATGAACCGTCGTAAAACCGCATTAAACAATGTCACTTAGTGAGATGCAGTGTTTTTCACCATTAAGGTTGGGAACTGCGATATCTAATGTGAAAGCGCTTGAAACCGTCGTAATGTTGTAGAAAGCAATGTAAAGTAGCGAGTAAAACGTTTTCTACCGATAGAAGTGCGAAGGTTATGTTAGGTTGAGTTATGTTAGTTTAAGCTAGGTAGCGTCGTGAAACCACCAAAAACGACGTCATCTAACGAGATAGTGTTGTTTTATTGCGAGTACGAAACTGCGATAGGTAAAATGTTGTGAAAGCACACAAAATGGCATGAACAAGCCAAATACTGCGTGTTGTACCGTTACAAGTGCGAAACTGCTATGTTGTGACATTCTCGGTAAAGCGCATGCAAGTATCGTGAAACCTTAAAGAACGATGTCATTTAGCGAAATACAGCGTTCTGTACTGTAATAAGTTGGTGAGAAACTGTGAGGTCAAGCAAATATCGTAATTGTGAACGAAACAGTGTAATTGAGCGTATTTAGATACAAGTGCGAATGTTAGGTTATGTTGAGATATCAACCGTCGTAAAACCGCATTAAACAATGTCAATTAGTGAGATGTAGTGTTTTTCAACATTACAAGTCGGGAACTACGATATCTAATGTGAAAGCGCATGAAACCGTCGTAATCTTGTAGAAAACATTGTAAAGTTGCGAGTAAAACGTTTTCTAACGATAGAAGTGCGAAGGTTAGGTTAGGTTAGGTTAGTTTAAGCTAGGTAGCGTCGTGAAACTACCAAAAACGACGTCATCTAACGAGATAGTGTTGTTTTATTGCGAGTATTAAACTGCGATAGGTGAAATGTTGTGAATGCACACAAAACGGCATGAACAAGCCAAATACTGCGTGTTCTACCGTTACAAGTGCGAAACTGCTATATTGTGATATTCTCGCTAAAGCGCATGCAAGCATCGTGAAACCTTAAAGAACAATGTCATGTAGCGAGATACAGCGTTCTGTACTGCAATAGAAGGGGCTAGTTGGTTGAACATTGTTGAGACTCACACCGCGCTGGAATTAAACACACAAATAAAAGACACACTGAAGCACAGGTAGGACACACACGAGCGCGAGTATTAAACAATGTCAATGTTTAATTCGCGCTCGTGTGTGTCCTACCTGTGCTTCAGTGTGTCTTTTATTTGTGTGTTTAATTCCAGCGCGGTGTGAGTCTCAACAATGTACTGCAATAAGTTGGTGAAAAACTGTGAGGTTATGCAAATATCGTAATTGTGAACGAAACAGTGTAATAGAGCGTTTTTCAATACAAGTACGAATGTTAGGTTAGGTTAAGATATGAACCGTCGTAAAACCGCATTAAACAATGTCACTTAGTGAGATGCAGTGTTTTTCACCATTACAAGTTGGGAACTGCGATATCTAATGTGAAAGCGCTTGAAACCGTCGTAATGTTGTAGAAAGCAATGTAAAGTAGCGAGTAAAACGTTTTCTAACGATAGAAGTGCGAAGGTTATGTTAGGTTGAGTTATGTTAGTTTAAGCTAGGTAGCGTCGTGAAACCACCAAAAACGACGTCATCTAACGAGATAGTGTTGTTTTATTGCGAGTACGAAACTGCGATAGGTAAAATGTTGTGAAAGCACACAAAATGGCATGAACAAGCCAAATACTGCGTGTTGTACCGTTACAAGTGCGAAACTGCTATGTTGTGACATTCTCGGTAAAGCGCATGCAAGTATCGTGAAACCTTAAAGAACGATGTCATTTAGCGAAATACAGCGTTCTGTACTGTAATAAGTTGGTGAGAAACTGTGAGGTCAAGCAAATATCGTAATTGTGAACGAAACAGTGTAATTGAGCGTCTTTAGATACAAGTGCGAATGTTAGGTTAGGTTGACATATCAACCGTCGTAAAACCGCATTAAACAATGTCGCTTAGTGAGATGTAGTGTTTTTCAACATTACAAGTCGGGAACTACGATATCTAATGTGAAAGCGCATGAAACCGTCGTAATCTTGTAGAAAACATTGTAAAGTTGCGAGTAAAACGTTTTCTAACGATAGAAGTGCGAAGGTTAGGTTAGGTTAGGTTAGCTTAAGCTAGGTAGCGTCGTGAAACTACCAAAAACGACGTCATCTAACGAGATAGTGTTGTTTTATTGCGAGTATTAAACTGCGATAGGTGAAATGTTGTGAATGCACACAAAACGGCATGAACAAGCCAAATACTGCGTGTTCTACCGTTACAAGTGCGAAACTGCTATATTGTGATATTCTCGTTAAAGCGCATGCAAGCATCGTGAAACCCTAAAGAACAATGTCATTTAGCGAGATACAGCGTTCTGTACTGCAATAAGTTTGTGAAAAACTGTGAGGTTATGCAAATATCGTAATTGTGAACGAAACAGTGTAATAGAGCGTTTTTCAATACAAGTACGAATGTTAGGTTAGGTTAAGATATGAACCGTCGTAAAACCACATTAAACAATGTCACTTGATGAGATGCAGTGTTTTTCACCATTACAAGTTGGGAACTGCGATATCTAATGTGAAAGCGCTTGCAAACATCGTTAGGTTAGGTTAGGTTAGGTTAGGTTAGGTTAGGTTAGGTTACGTTAGGTTAGGTTAGGTTAGGTTAGGTTATGTTAGGTTAGGTTGGGTTAGGTTAGGTTAGGTTACGTTAGGTTAAGGTATGAACCGTCGTAAAACCGCAATAAACAATGTCACTTAGTGAGATGCAGTGTTTTTCACCTTTACAAGTCGGGAACTGCGATATCTAATGTGAAAGCGCTTGAAACCGTCGTAATGTTGTAGAAAGCAATGTAAAGTAGCGAGTAAAACGTTTTCTAACGATAGAAGTGCGAAGGTTCGGTTAGTTTGAGTTATGTTAGTTTAAGCTAGGTAGCGTCGTGAAACCACCAAAAACGACGTCATCTAACGAGATAGTGTTGTTTTAATGCGATTACGAAACTGCGATAGGTAAACTGTTGTGAAAGCACACAAAACGGCATGAACAAGCCAAATACTGCGTGTTGTACCGTTACAAGTGCGAAACTGCTATGTTGTGACATTCTCGGTAAAGCGCATGCAAGTATCGTGAAACCTTAAAGAACGATGTCATTTAGCGAGATACAGCGTTCTGTACTGTAATAAGTTGGTGAGAAACTGTGAGGTCAAGCAAATATCGTAATTGTGAACGAAACAGTGTAATTGAGCGTCTTTAGATACAAGTGCGAATGTTAGGTTAGGTTGACATATCAACCGTCGTAAAACCGCATTAAACAATGTCACTTAGTGAGATGTAGTGTTTTTCAACATTACAAGTCGGGAACTACGATATCTAATGTGAAAGCGCATGAAACCGTCGTAATCTTGTAGAAAACATTGTAAAGTTGCGAGTAAAACGTTTTCTAACGATAGAAGTGCGAAGGTTAGGTTAGGTTAGGATAGTTTAAGCTAGGTAGCGTCGTGAAACTACCAAAAACGACGTCATCTAACGAGATAGTGTTGTTTTATTGCGAGTATTAAACTGCGATAGGTGAAATGTTGTGAATGCACACAAAACGGCATGAACAAGCCAAATACTGCGTGTTCTACCGTTACAAGTGCGAAACTGCTATATTGTGATATTCTCGTTAAAGCGCATGCAAGCATCGTGAAACCTTAAAGAACAATGTCATTTAGCGAGATACAGCGTTCTGTACTGCAATAAGTCGGTGAAAAACTGTGAGGTTATGCAAATATCGTAATTGTGAACGAAACAGTGTAATAGAGCGTTTTTCAATACAAGTACGAATGTTAGGTTAGGTTAAGATATGAACCGTCGTAAAACCGCATTAAACAATGTCACTTAGTGAGATGCAGTGTTTTTCACCATTACAAGTTGGGAACTGCGATATCTAATGTGAAAGCGCTTGCAAACGTCGTTAGGTTAGGTTAGGTTAGGTTAGGTTAGGTTAGGTTACGTTAGGTTAGGTTTGGTTAGGTTAGGTTAGGTTAGGTTATGTTAGGTTAGGTTGGGTTAGGTTAGGTTAGGTTACGTTAGGTTAAGGTATGAACCGTCGTAAAACCGCAATAAACAATGTCACTTAGTGAGATGCAGTGTTTTTCACCTTTACAAGTCGGGAACTGCGATATCTAATGTGAAAGCGCTTGAAACCATCGTAATGTTGTAGAAAGCAATGTAAAGTAGCGAGTAAAACGTTTTCTAACGATAGAAGTGCGAAGGTTATGTTAGGTTGAGTTATGTTAGTTTAAGCTAGGTAGCGTCGTGAAACCACCAAAAACGACGTCATCTAACGAGATAGTGTTGTTTTATTGCGAGTACGAAACTGCGATAGGTAAAATGTTGTGAAAGCACACAAAACGGCATGAACAAGCCAAATACTGCGTGTTGTACCGTTACAAGTGCGAAAGTGCTATGTTGTGACATTCTCGCTAAAGCGCATGCAAGTATCGTGAAACCTTAAAGAACGATGTCATTTAGCGAGATACAGCGTTCTGTACTGTAATAAGTTGGTGAGAAACTGTGAGGTCAAGCAAATATCGTAATTGTGAACGAAACAGTGTAATTGAGCGTCTTTAGATACAAGTGCGAATGTTAGGTTAGGTTGACATATGAACCGTCGTAAAACCGCATTAAACAATGTCACTTAGTGAGATATAGTGTTTTTCAACATTACAAGTCGGGAACTACGATATCTAATGTGAACGCGCATGAAACCGTCGTAATCTTGTAGAAAACATTGTAGAGTGGCGAGTAAAACGTTTTCTAACGATAGAAGTGCGAAGGTTAGGTTAGGTTAGGTTAGTTTAAGCTAGGTAGCGTCGTGAAACTACCAAAAACGACGTCATCTAACGAGATAGTGTTGTTTTATAGCGAGTATTAAACTGCGATAGGTGAAATGTTGTGAAAGCACACAAAACGGCATGAACAAGCCAAATACTGCGTGTTTACCGTTACAAGTGCGAAACTGCTATATTGTGATATTCTCGTTAAAGCGCATGCAAGCATCTGAAACCTTAAAGAACAATGTCATTTAGCGAGATACAGCGTTCTGTACTGCAATAAGTTGGTGAAAAACTGTGAGGTTATGCAAATATCGTAATTGTGAACAAAACAGTGTAATAGAGCGTTTTTAGATACAAGTGCGAATGTTAGGTTAGGTTAAGATATGAACCGTCGTAAAACCGCATTAAACAATGTCAATTACTGAGATGCAGTGTTTTTCACCATTAAAAGTGGGGAACTGCGATATTTAATGTGAAAGCGCTTGCAACCGTCGTTAGGTTAGGTTAGGTTAGGTTAGGTTAGGTTAGGTTAGGTTAGATTAGGTTAGGTTGGGTTGAGTTGGGTTAGGTTAGGTTAGGTTAGGTTAGGTTGGGTTAGGTCAGGTTAGGTTAGGTTAGGTTACGTTAGGTTAGGTTAGGTTACGTTAGGTTAGGTTAGGTTACGTTAGGTTAGGTTAGGTTAGGTAAGGATAATTTGGTTAGGTTAGGTAAGGTTAGGTTAGGTTAGGTTAGGTTGGGTTGGGTGTTGTTGGGTTGGGTTGGGTTGGGTTAGGTTGGGTTAGGTTAGGTTAGGTTAGGTTAGGTTACGTTAGGTTATGTTAGGTTAGGTTAGGTTACGTTAGGTTAGGTTAGGTCGGGTAAGGTTAGGTTACGTTAGAATAGGTTAGGTTAGGTTACGTTAGGTTAGGTTAAGTTAGGTTAGGTTAGGTTAGGTTAGGTTAGGTTGGGTTGGGTTGGGTTAGGTTGGGTTAGGTTAGGTTAGGTTAGGTTGGGTTAGGTTATTTAGGTTAGGTTAGGTTAGGTTGGGTTGGGTTGGGTTAGGTTAGGTTAGGTTAGGTAAGGTTAGGTTAGGTTAGGTTAGGTTAGGTTAAGGTATGAACCGTTGTAAAACCGCATTAAACAATGTCACTTAGTGAGATGCAGTGTTTTTCACCTTTACAAGTTGGGAACTGTGATATCTAATGTGAAAGCGCTTGAAACCGTCGTAATGTTGTAGAAAGCAATGTAAAGTAGCGAGTAAAACGTTTTCTAACGATAGAAGTGCGAAGGTCATGTTAGGTTGAGTTCTGTTAGTTTAAGCTAGGTAGCGTCGTGAAACTACCAAAAACAACGTCATCTAACGAGATAGTGTTGTTTTATTGCGAGTACGAAACTGCGATAGGTGAAATGTTGTGAAAGCACACAAAACGGCATGAACAAGCCAAATACTGCGTGTTGTACCGTTACAAGTGCGAAACTGCTATGTTGTGACATTCTCGGTAAAGCGCATGCAAGTATCGTGAAACCTTAAAGAACGATGTCGTTTAGCGAGATACAGCGTTCTGTACTGTGATAAGTTGGTGAGAAACTGTGAGGTCTAGCAAATATCGTAATTGTGAACGAAACAGTGTAATTGAGCGTCTTTATATACAAGTGCGAATGTTAGGTTTTGTTGAGATATCAACCGTCGTAAAACCGCATTAAACAATGTCACTTAGTGAGATGTAGTGTTTTTCAACATTACAAGTCGGGAACTACGATATCTAATGTGAAAGCGCATGAAACCGTCGTAATCTTGTAGAAAACATTGTAAAGTTGCGAGTAAAACGTTTTCTAACGATAGAAGTGCGAAGGTTAGCTTGAGTTATGTTAGTTTAAGCTATATAGCGTCGTGAGACCACCAAAAAGGACGTCATCTAACGAGATAGTGTTGTTTTATTGCATGTACGAAACTGCAATAGGTGAAATGTTGTGAATGTACACAAAACGACTTGAACAAGCCAGATACTGCGTGTTGTACCGTTACAAGTGCGAAACTGCTATGTTGTGATATTCTCGTTAAAGCGCATGAAAGCATCGTGAAACCTTAAAAAACGATGTCATTTAGCGAGATACAGCGTTCTGTACTGCAATAAGTTGGTGAAAAACTGTGAGGTTATGCAAATATCCTAATTGTGAACGAAACAGTGTAATAGAGCGTTTTTTAATACAAGTGCGAATGTTAGGTTAGGTTAAGATATGAACCGTCGTAAAACCGCATTAATCAATGTCACTTAGTAAGATGCAGTGTTTTTCACCATTACAAGTCGGGAACTGCGATATCTAATGTGAAAGCGCTTGCAAACGTCGTTAGGTTAGGTTAGGTTAGGTTAGGTTAGGTTAGGTTACGTTAGGTTAGGTTAGGTTAGGTTAGGTTTGGTTAGGTTAGGTTAGGTTAGGTTAGGGTATGTTAGGTTAGGTTAGGTTAGGTTGGTTTAGGTAAGGTTAGGTTAGGTTAAGATATGAACCGCGCTAAAACCGCTTTAAACAATGTCACTTAGTGAGATGCTGTGTTTTTCACCATTACAAGTCGGGAACTGCGATATCTAATGTGAAAGCGCATGAAACCGTCGTAATCTTGTAGAAAACATTGTAAAGTAGCGAATAAAACGTTTTCTAACGATAGAAGTGCGAAGGTTCGGTTAGTTTGAGTTATGTTAGTTTAAGCTAGGTAGCGTCGTGAAACCACCAAAAACGACGTCATCTAACGAGATAGTGTTGTTTTAATGCGATTACGAAACTGCGATAGGTAAACTGTTGTGAAAGCACACAAAACGGCATGAACAAGCCAAATACTGCGTGTTGTACCGTTACAAGTGCGAAACTGCTATGTTGTGACATTCTCGGTAAAGCGCATGCGAGTATCGTGAAACCTTAAAGAACGATGTCATTTAGCGAGATACAGCGTTCTGTACTGTAATAAGTTGGTGAGAAACTGTGAGGTCAAGCAAATATCGTAATTGTGAACGAAACAGTGTAATTGAGCGTATTTATATACAAGTGCGAATGTTAGGTTATGTTGAGATATCAACCGTCGTAAAACCGCATTAAACAATGTCACTTAGTGAGATGTAGTGTTTTTCAACATTACAAGTCGGGAACTACGATATCTAATGTGAAAGCGCATGAAACCGTCGTAATCTTGTAGAAAACATTGTAAAGTTGCGAGTAAAACGTTTTCTAACGATAGAAGTGCGAAGGTTAGGTTAGGTTAGGTTAGTTTAAGCTAGGTAGCGTCGTGAAACTACCAAAAACGACGTCATCTAACGAGATAGTGTTGTTTTATTGCGAGTATTAAACTGCGATAGGTGAAATGTTGTGAATGCACACAAAACGGCATGAACAAGCCAAATACTGCGTGTTCTACCGTTACAAGTGCGAAACTGCTATATTGTGATATTCTCGCTAAAGCGCATGCAAGCATCGTGAAACCTTAAAGAACAATGTCATGTAGCGAGATACAGCGTTCTGTACTGCAATAAGTTGGTGAAAAACTGTGAGGTTATGCAAATATCGTAATTGTGAACGAAACAGTGTAATAGAGCGTTTTTCAATACAAGTACGAATGTTAGGTTAGGTTAAGATATGAACCGTCGTAAAACCGCATTAAACAATGTCACTTAGTGAGATGCAGTGTTTTTCACCATTACAAGTTGGGAACTGCGATATCTAATGTGAAAGCGCTTGAAACCGTCGTAATGTTGTAGAAAGCAATGTAAAGTAGCGAGTAAAACGTTTTCTAACGATAGAAGTGCGAAGGTTATGTTAGGTTGAGTTATGTTAGTTTAAGCTAGGTAGCGTCGTGAAACCACCAAAAACGACGTCATCTAACGAGATAGTGTTGTTTTATTGCGAGTACGAAACTGCGATAGGTAAAATGTTGTGAAAGCACACAAAATGGCATGAACAAGCCAAATACTGCGTGTTGTACCGTTACAAGTGCGAAACTGCTATGTTGTGACATTCTCGGTAAAGCGCATGCAAGTATCGTGAAACCTTAAAGAACGATGTCATTTAGCGAAATACAGCGTTCTGTACTGTAATAAGTTGGTGAGAAACTGTGAGGTCAAGCAAATATCGTAATTGTGAACGAAACAGTGTAATTGAGCGTCTTTAGATACAAGTGCGAATGTTAGGTTAGGTTGACATATCAACCGTCGTAAAACCGCATTAAACAATGTCGCTTAGTGAGATGTAGTGTTTTTCAACATTACAAGTCGGGAACTACGATATCTAATGTGAAAGCGCATGAAACCGTCGTAATCTTGTAGAAAACATTGTAAAGTTGCGAGTAAAACGTTTTCTAACGATAGAAGTGCGAAGGTTAGGTTAGGTTAGGTTAGCTTAAGCTAGGTAGCGTCGTGAAACTACCAAAAACGACGTCATCTAACGAGATAGTGTTGTTTTATTGCGAGTATTAAACTGCGATAGGTGAAATGTTGTGAATGCACACAAAACGGCATGAACAAGCCAAATACTGCGTGTTCTACCGTTACAAGTGCGAAACTGCTATATTGTGATATTCTCGTTAAAGCGCATGCAAGCATCGTGAAACCCTAAAGAACAATGTCATTTAGCGAGATACAGCGTTCTGTACTGCAATAAGTTGGTGAAAAACTGTGAGGTTATGCAAATATCGTAATTGTGAACGAAACAGTGTAATAGAGCGTTTTTCAATACAAGTACGAATGTTAGGTTAGGTTAAGATATGAACCGTCGTAAAACCACATTAAACAATGTCACTTGATGAGATGCTGTGTTTTTCACCATTACAAGTTGGGAACTGCGATATCTAATGTGAAAGCGCTTGCAAACATCGTTAGGTTAGGTTAGGTTAGGTTAGGTTAGGTTAGGTTAGGTTACGTTAGGTTAGGTTAGGTTAGGTTAGGTTATGTTAGGTTAGGTTGGGTTAGGTTAGGTTAGGTTACGTTAGGTTAAGGTATGAACCGTCGTAAAACCGCAATAAACAATGTCACTTAGTGAGATGCAGTGTTTTTCACCTTTACAAGTCGGGAACTGCGATATCTAATGTGAAAGCGCTTGAAACCGTCGTAATGTTGTAGAAAGCAATGTAAAGTAGCGAGTAAAACGTTTTCTAACGATAGAAGTGCGAAGGTTCGGTTAGTTTGAGTTATGTTAGTTTAAGCTAGGTAGCGTCGTGAAACCACCAAAAACGACGTCATCTAACGAGATAGTGTTGTTTTAATGCGATTACGAAACTGCGATAGGTAAACTGTTGTGAAAGCACACAAAACGGCATGAACAAGCCAAATACTGCGTGTTGTACCGTTACAAGTGCGAAACTGCTATGTTGTGACATTCTCGGTAAAGCGCATGCAAGTATCGTGAAACCTTAAAGAACGATGTCATTTAGCGAGATACAGCGTTCTGTACTGTAATAAGTTGGTGAGAAACTGTGAGGTCAAGCAAATATCGTAATTGTGAACGAAACAGTGTAATTGAGCGTCTTTAGATACAAGTGCGAATGTTAGGTTAGGTTGACATATCAACCGTCGTAAAACCGCATTAAACAATGTCACTTAGTGAGATGTAGTGTTTTTCAACATTACAAGTCGGGAACTACGATATCTAATGTGAAAGCGCATGAAACCGTCGTAATCTTGTAGAAAACATTGTAAAGTTGCGAGTAAAACGTTTTCTAACGATAGAAGTGCGAAGGTTAGGTTAGGTTAGGATAGTTTAAGCTAGGTAGCGTCGTGAAACTACCAAAAACGACGTCATCTAACGAGATAGTGTTGTTTTATTGCGAGTATTAAACTGCGATAGGTGAAATGTTGTGAATGCACACAAAACGGCATGAACAAGCCAAATACTGCGTGTTCTACCGTTACAAGTGCGAAACTGCTATATTGTGATATTCTCGTTAAAGCGCATGCAAGCATCGTGAAACCTTAAAGAACAATGTCATTTAGCGAGATACAGCGTTCTGTACTGCAATAAGTCGGTGAAAAACTGTGAGGTTATGCAAATATCGTAATTGTGAACGAAACAGTGTAATAGAGCGTTTTTCAATACAAGTACGAATGTTAGGTTAGGTTAAGATATGAACCGTCGTAAAACCGCATTAAACAATGTCACTTAGTGAGATGCAGTGTTTTTCACCATTACAAGTTGGGAACTGCGATATCTAATGTGAAAGCGCTTGCAAACGTCGTTAGGTTAGGTTAGGTTAGGTTAGGTTAGGTTAGGTTACGTTAGGTTAGGTTTGGTTAGGTTAGGTTAGGTTAGGTTATGTTAGGTTAGGTTGGGTTAGGTTAGGTTAGGTTACGTTAGGTTAAGGTATGAACCGTCGTAAAACCGCAATAAACAATGTCACTTAGTGAGATGCAGTGTTTTTCACCTTTACAAGTCGGGAACTGCGATATCTAATGTGAAAGCGCTTGAAACCATCGTAATGTTGTAGAAAGCAATGTAAAGTAGCGAGTAAAACGTTTTCTAACGATAGAAGTGCGAAGGTTATGTTAGGTTGAGTTATGTTAGTTTAAGCTAGGTAGCGTCGTGAAACCACCAAAAACGACGTCATCTAACGAGATAGTGTTGTTTTATTGCGAGTACGAAACTGCGATAGGTAAAATGTTGTGAAAGCACACAAAACGGCATGAACAAGCCAAATACTGCGTGTTGTACCGTTACAAGTGCGAAAGTGCTATGTTGTGACATTCTCGCTAAAGCGCATGCAAGTATCGTGAAACCTTAAAGAACGATGTCATTTAGCGAGATACAGCGTTCTGTACTGTAATAAGTTGGTGAGAAACTGTGAGGTCAAGCAAATATCGTAATTGTGAACGAAACAGTGTAATTGAGCGTCTTTAGATACAAGTGCGAATGTTAGGTTAGGTTGACATATGAACCGTCGTAAAACCGCATTAAACAATGTCACTTAGTGAGATATAGTGTTTTTCAACATTACAAGTCGGGAACTACGATATCTAATGTGAACGCGCATGAAACCGTCGTAATCTTGTAGAAAACATTGTAGAGTGGCGAGTAAAACGTTTTCTAACGATAGAAGTGCGAAGGTTAGGTTAGGTTAGGTTAGTTTAAGCTAGGTAGCGTCGTGAAACTACCAAAAACGACGTCATCTAACGAGATAGTGTTGTTTTATAGCGAGTATTAAACTGCGATAGGTGAAATGTTGTGAAAGCACACAAAACGGCATGAACAAGCCAAATACTGCGTGTTCTACCGTTACAAGTGCGAAACTGCTATATTGTGATATTCTCGTTAAAGCGCATGCAAGCATCGTGAAACCTTAAAGAACAATGTCATTTAGCGAGATACAGCGTTCTGTACTGCAATAAGTTGGTGAAAAACTGTGAGGTTATGCAAATATCGTAATTGTGAACAAAACAGTGTAATAGAGCGTTTTTAGATACAAGTGCGAATGTTAGGTTAGGTTAAGATATGAACCGTCGTAAAACCGCATTAAACAATGTCAATTACTGAGATGCAGTGTTTTTCACCATTAAAAGTGGGGAACTGCGATATTTAATGTGAAAGCGCTTGCAACCGTCGTTAGGTTAGGTTAGGTTAGGTTAGGTTAGGTTAGGTTAGGTTAGATTAGGTTAGGTTGGGTTGAGTTGGGTTAGGTTAGGTTAGGTTAGGTTAGGTTGGGTTAGGTCAGGTTAGGTTAGGTTAGGTTACGTTAGGTTAGGTTAGGTTACGTTAGGTTAGGTTAGGTTACGTTAGGTTAGGTTAGGTTAGGTAAGGATAATTTGGTTAGGTTAGGTAAGGTTAGGTTAGGTTAGGTTAGGTTGGGTTGGGTGTTGTTGGGTTGGGTTGGGTTGGGTTAGGTTGGGTTAGGTTAGGTTAGGTTAGGTTAGGTTACGTTAGGTTATGTTAGGTTAGGTTAGGTTACGTTAGGTTAGGTTAGGTCGGGTAAGGTTAGGTTACGTTAGAATAGGTTAGGTTAGGTTACGTTAGGTTAGGTTAAGTTAGGTTAGGTTAGGTTAGGTTAGGTTAGGTTGGGTTGGGTTGGGTTAGGTTGGGTTAGGTTAGGTTAGGTTAGGTTGGGTTAGGTTATTTAGGTTAGGTTAGGTTAGGTTGGGTTGGGTTGGGTTAGGTTAGGTTAGGTTAGGTAAGGTTAGGTTAGGTTAGGTTAGGTTAGGTTAAGGTATGAACCGTTGTAAAACCGCATTAAACAATGTCACTTAGTGAGATGCAGTGTTTTTCACCTTTACAAGTTGGGAACTGTGATATCTAATGTGAAAGCGCTTGAAACCGTCGTAATGTTGTAGAAAGCAATGTAAAGTAGCGAGTAAAACGTTTTCTAACGATAGAAGTGCGAAGGTCATGTTAGGTTGAGTTCTGTTAGTTTAAGCTAGGTAGCGTCGTGAAACTACCAAAAACAACGTCATCTAACGAGATAGTGTTGTTTTATTGCGAGTACGAAACTGCGATAGGTGAAATGTTGTGAAAGCACACAAAACGGCATGAACAAGCCAAATACTGCGTGTTGTACCGTTACAAGTGCGAAACTGCTATGTTGTGACATTCTCGGTAAAGCGCATGCAAGTATCGTGAAACCTTAAAGAACGATGTCGTTTAGCGAGATACAGCGTTCTGTACTGTGATAAGTTGGTGAGAAACTGTGAGGTCTAGCAAATATCGTAATTGTGAACGAAACAGTGTAATTGAGCGTCTTTATATACAAGTGCGAATGTTAGGTTTTGTTGAGATATCAACCGTCGTAAAACCGCATTAAACAATGTCACTTAGTGAGATGTAGTGTTTTTCAACATTACAAGTCGGGAACTACGATATCTAATGTGAAAGCGCATGAAACCGTCGTAATCTTGTAGAAAACATTGTAAAGTTGCGAGTAAAACGTTTTCTAACGATAGAAGTGCGAAGGTTAGCTTGAGTTATGTTAGTTTAAGCTATATAGCGTCGTGAGACCACCAAAAAGGACGTCATCTAACGAGATAGTGTTGTTTTATTGCATGTACGAAACTGCAATAGGTGAAATGTTGTGAATGTACACAAAACGACTTGAACAAGCCAGATACTGCGTGTTGTACCGTTACAAGTGCGAAACTGCTATGTTGTGATATTCTCGTTAAAGCGCATGAAAGCATCGTGAAACCTTGCAAATACCGGCAGGTATTTGCATTTTTCGTCCTGTCATCCAACTGCCCACAAAGCTTCAGTGGTTTTCGGCACTCCTCTCACGTGCACGAGTAATCTGCACGTCGGAGGGTGAGAGGAAGAAAGAAGAAAAGAGGATTGTCGCCGAGCTACGAAGGAATGGCTACACAGAAGCGTTCATCCGCCGGGCGTCACGCCGTTTGTCGAGACGACAACCACCGCACCGCGGAAAGACACCTGCAAGCGACACACCGCCCGACCCCCTTTCCGCCCTGGCCACACCACCGCACACGAGAGAAACGAAGTCGCCAAACAACCGCGTCGCCATTCCATATGTGCCGGGCATAAGTGAACAGCTCTCGAGAGTCCTAGGAAAAGCCGGGGTCACGGTAATTCATAAACCTGTTTCGACGCTCAATCGCTTGCTACCGCGGCCGAAAGACCGACCTCCGAGGGAGCTACACCCGGGCGTTGTCTACAAAGTGTCGTGTTCTGGGTGTCCAGCCTGCTACATAGGCGAGAGCAAGTGTTTCCCGGAAAGAATGCGCCAACACAAGAACGACGTCAGGAAGATGGAAGTGCAACGTAGCGCTCTGGCGGAGCACTGCGAGAAGCACGACCATAAAATTGACTTAGACGGCGCTTCTGTTATTGAAACAGAACGGAATTTGGGAAAGAGGCTCTTGCTCGAGTCTTGGCACATTCAGCATACGCCTGCCAACGTGAACCGCTCGCTGGGAACAATGCCTTCGGTGTACGTTCACGGTCTCCGAAACGTGGTGGAAAGGGAAAGCCGGAGCCGTGGTGAGAGAACACGACGCGACGACACTTCCATGACCAAGACAGTCACCCCCTGAGGAAGGGACCGAGTCGGTCCCGAAACGTCGGGCTCTTTTTGAACTGTGGCTGGAGCAATTTCAATTTTCTAAACTTTTCTACCCAGCCAGACAGATTGCTGTCAAAATGTTTACGTTTAAACCTTAAAAAACGATGTCATTTAGCGAGATACAGCGTTCTGTACTGCAATAAGTTGGTGAAAAACTGTGAGGTTATGCAAATATCCTAATTGTGAACGAAACAGTGTAATAGAGCGTTTTTTAATACAAGTGCGAATGTTAGGTTAGGTTAAGATATGAACCGTCGTAAAACCGCATTAATCAATGTCACTTAGTAAGATGCAGTGTTTTTCACCATTACAAGTCGGGAACTGCGATATCTAATGTGAAAGCGCTTGCAAACGTCGTTAGGTTAGGTTAGGTTAGGTTAGGTTAGGTTACGTTAGGTTAGGTTAGGTTAGGTTAGGTTTGGTTAGGTTAGGTTAGGTTAGGTTAGGGTATGTTAGGTTAGGTTAGGTTAGGTTGGTTTAGGTAAGGTTAGGTTAGGTTAAGATATGAACCGCGCTAAAACCGCTTTAAACAATGTCACTTAGTGAGATGCTGTGTTTTTCACCATTACAAGTCGGGAACTGCGATATCTAATGTGAAAGCGCATGAAACCGTCGTAATCTTGTAGAAAACATTGTAAAGTAGCGAATAAAACGTTTTCTAACGATAGAAGTGCGAAGGTTCGGTTAGTTTGAGTTATGTTAGTTTAAGCTAGGTAGCGTCGTGAAACCACCAAAAACGACGTCATCTAACGAGATAGTGTTGTTTTAATGCGATTACGAAACTGCGATAGGTAAACTGTTGTGAAAGCACACAAAACGGCATGAACAAGCCAAATACTGCGTGTTGTACCGTTACAAGTGCGAAACTGCTATGTTGTGACATTCTCGGTAAAGCGCATGCGAGTATCGTGAAACCTTAAAGAACGATGTCATTTAGCGAGATACAGCGTTCTGTACTGTAATAAGTTGGTGAGAAACTGTGAGGTCAAGCAAATATCGTAATTGTGAACGAAACAGTGTAATTGAGCGTATTTATATACAAGTGCGAATGTTAGGTTATGTTGAGATATCAACCGTCGTAAAACCGCATTAAACAATGTCACTTAGTGAGATGTAGTGTTTTTCAACATTACAAGTCGGGAACTACGATATCTAATGTGAAAGCGCATGAAACCGTCGTAATCTTGTAGAAAACATTGTAAAGTTGCGAGTAAAACGTTTTCTAACGATAGAAGTGCGAAGGTTAGCTTGAGTTATGTTAGTTTAAGCTATATAGCGTCGTGAGACCACCAAAAAGGACGTCATCTAACGAGATAGTGTTGTTTTATTGCATGTACGAAACTGCAATAGGTGAAATGTTGTGAATGTACACAAAACGACTTGAACAAGCCAGATACTGCGTGTTGTACCGTTACAAGTGCGAAACTGCTATGTTGTGATATTCTCGTTAAAGCGCATGAAAGCATCGTGAAACCTTAAAAAACGATGTCATTTAGCGAGATACAGCGTTCTGTACTGCAATAAGTTGGTGAAAAACTGTGAGGTTATGCAAATATCCTAATTGTGAACGAAACAGTGTAATAGAGCGTTTTTTATTACAAGTGCGAATGTTAGGTTAGGTTAAGATATGAACCGTCGTAAAACCGCATTAATCAATGTCACTTAGTAAGATGCAGTGTTTTTCACCATTACAAGTCGGGAACTGCGATATCTAATGTGAAAGCGCTTGCAAACGTCGTTAGGTTAGGTTAGGTTAGGTTAGGTTAGGTTAGGTTACGTTAGGTTAGGTTAGGTTAGGTTAGGTTATGTTAGGTTAGGTTGGGTTAGGTTAGGTTAGGTTACGTTAGGTTAAGGTATGAACCGTCGTAAAACCGCAATAAACAATGTCACTTAGTGAGATGCAGTGTTTTTCACCTTTACAAGTCGGGAACTGCGATATCTAATGTGAAAGCGCTTGAAACCGTCGTAATGTTGTAGAAAGCAATGTAAAGTAGCGAGTAAAACGTTTTCTAACGATAGAAGTGCGAAGGTTAGGTTAGGTTAGGTTAGTTTAAGCTAGGTAGCGTCGTGAAACTACCAAAAACGACGTCATCTAACGAGATAGTGTTGTTTTATAGCGAGTATTAAACTGCGATAGGTGAAATGTTGTGAAAGCACACAAAACGGCATGAACAAGCCAAATACTGCGTGTTCTACCGTTACAAGTGCGAAACTGCTATATTGTGATATTCTCGTTAAAGCGCATGCAAGCATCGTGAAACCTTAAAGAACAATGTCATTTAGCGAGATACAGCGTTCTGTACTGCAATAAGTTGGTGAAAAACTGTGAGGTTATGCAAATATCGTAATTGTGAACAAAACAGTGTAATAGAGCGTTTTTAGATACAAGTGCGAATGTTAGGTTAGGTTAAGATATGAACCGTCGTAAAACCGCATTAAACAATGTCAATTACTGAGATGCAGTGTTTTTCACCATTAAAAGTGGGGAACTGCGATATTTAATGTGAAAGCGCTTGCAACCGTCGTTAGGTTAGGTTAGGTTAGGTTAGGTTAGGTTAGGTTAGGTTAGATTAGGTTAGGTTGGGTTGAGTTGGGTTAGGTTAGGTTAGGTTAGGTTAGGTTGGGTTAGGTCAGGTTAGGTTAGGTTAGGTTACGTTAGGTTAGGTTAGGTTACGTTAGGTTAGGTTAGGTTACGTTAGGTTAGGTTAGGTTAGGTAAGGATAATTTGGTTAGGTTAGGTAAGGTTAGGTTAGGTTAGGTTAGGTTGGGTTGGGTGTTGTTGGGTTGGGTTGGGTTGGGTTAGGTTGGGTTAGGTTAGGTTAGGTTAGGTTAGGTTACGTTAGGTTATGTTAGGTTAGGTTAGGTTACGTTAGGTTAGGTTAGGTCGGGTAAGGTTAGGTTACGTTAGAATAGGTTAGGTTAGGTTACGTTAGGTTAGGTTAAGTTAGGTTAGGTTAGGTTAGGTTAGGTTAGGTTAGGTTGGGTTGGGTTGGGTTAGGTTGGGTTAGGTTAGGTTAGGTTAGGTTGGGTTAGGTTATTTAGGTTAGGTTAGGTTAGGTTGGGTTGGGTTGGGTTAGGTTAGGTTAGGTTAGGTAAGGTTAGGTTAGGTTAGGTTAGGTTAGGTTAAGGTATGAACCGTCGTAAAACCGCATTAATCAATGTCACTTAGTAAGATGCAGTGTTTTTCACCATTACAAGTCGGGAACTGCGATATCTAATGTGAAAGCGCTTGCAAACGTCGTTAGGTTAGGTTAGGTTAGGTTAGGTTAGGTTAGGTTACGTTAGGTTAGGTTAGGTTAGGTTAGGTTTGGTTAGGTTAGGTTAGGTTAGGTTAGGTTAGGGTATGTTAGGTTAGGTTAGGTTAGGTTGGTTTAGGTAAGGTTAGGTTAGGTTAAGATATGAACCGTGCTAAAACCGCATTAAACAATGTCACTTAGTGAGATGCTGTGTTTTTCACCATTACAAGTCGGGAACTGCGATATCTAATGTGAAAGCGCATGAAACCGTCGTAATCTTGTAGAAAACATTGTAAAGTAGCGAATAAAACGTTTTCTAACGATAGAAGTGCGAAGGTTCGGTTAGTTTGAGTTATGTTAGTTTAAGCTAGGTAGCGTCGTGAAACCACCAAAAACGACGTCATCTAACGAGATAGTGTTGTTTTAATGCGATTACGAAACTGCGATAGGTAAACTGTTGTGAAAGCACACAAAACGGCATGAACAAGCCAAATACTGCGTGTTGTACCGTTACAAGTGCGAAACTGCTATGTTGTGACATTCTCGGTAAAGCGCATGCGAGTATCGTGAAACCTTAAAGAACGATGTCATTTAGCGAGATACAGCGTTCTGTACTGTAATAAGTTGGTGAGAAACTGTGAGGTCAAGCAAATATCGTAATTGTGAACGAAACAGTGTAATTGAGCGTATTTATATACAAGTGCGAATGTTAGGTTATGTTGAGATATCAACCGTCGTAAAACCGCATTAAACAATGTCACTTAGTGAGATGTAGTGTTTTTCAACATTACAAGTCGGGAACTACGATATCTAATGTGAAAGCGCATGAAACCGTCGTAATCTTGTAGAAAACATTGTAAAGTTGCGAGTAAAACGTTTTCTAACGATAGAAGTGCGAAGGTTAGCTTGAGTTATGTTAGTTTAAGCTATATAGCGTCGTGAGACCACCAAAAAGGACGTCATCTAACGAGATAGTGTTGTTTTATTGCATGTACGAAACTGCAATAGGTGAAATGTTGTGAATGTACACAAAACGACTTGAACAAGCCAGATACTGCGTGTTGTACCGTTACAAGTGCGAAACTGCTATGTTGTGATATTCTCGTTAAAGCGCATGAAAGCATCGTGAAACCTTAAAAAACGATGTCATTTAGCGAGATACAGCGTTCTGTACTGCAATAAGTTGGTGAAAAACTGTGAGGTTATGCAAATATCCTAATTGTGAACGAAACAGTGTAATAGAGCGTTTTTTAATACAAGTGCGAATGTTAGGTTAGGTTAAGATATGAACCGTCGTAAAACCGCATTAATCAATGTCACTTAGTAAGATGCAGTGTTTTTCACCATTACAAGTCGGGAACTGCGATATCTAATGTGAAAGCGCTTGCAAACGTCGTTAGGTTAGGTTAGGTTAGGTTAGGTTAGGTTAGGTTAGGTTAGGTTACGTTAGGTTAGGTTAGGTTAGGTTAGGTTTGGTTAGGTTAGGTTAGGTTAGGTTAGGGTATGTTAGGTTAGGTTAGGTTAGGTTGGTTTAGGTAAGGTTAGGTTAGGTTAAGATATGAACCGCGCTAAAACCGCATTAAACAATGTCACTTAGTGAGATGCTGTGTTTTTCACCATTACAAGTCGGGAACTGCGATATCTAATGTGAAAGCGCATGAAACCGTCGTAATCTTGTAGAAAACATTGTAAAGTAGCGAATAAAACGTTTTCTAACGATAGAAGTGCGAAGGTTCGGTTAGTTTGAGTTATGTTAGTTTAAGCTAGGTAGCGTCGTGAAACCACCAAAAACGACGTCATCTAACGAGATAGTGTTGTTTTAATGCGATTACGAAACTGCGATAGGTAAACTGTTGTGAAAGCACACAAAACGGCATGAACAAGCCAAATACTGCGTGTTGTACCGTTACAAGTGCGAAACTGCTATGTTGTGACATTCTCGGTAAAGCGCATGCAAGTATCGTGAAACCTTAAAGAACGATGTCATTTAGCGAGATACAGCGTTCTGTACTGTAATAAGTTGGTGAGAAACTGTGAGGTCAAGCAAATATCGTAATTGTGAACGAAACAGTGTAATAGAGCGTTTTTCAATACAAGTACGAATGTTAGGTTAGGTTAAGATATGAACCGTCGTAAAACCGCATTAAACAATGTCACTTAGTGAGATGCAGTGTTTTTCACCATTACAAGTTGGGAACTGCGATATCTAATGTGAAAGCGCTTGCAAACGTCGTTAGGTTAGGTTAGGTTAGGTTAGGTTAGGTTACGTTAGGTTAGGTTTGGTTAGGTTAGGTTAGGTTAGGTTAGGTTATGTTAGGTTAGGTTGGGTTAGGTTAGGTTAGGTTACGTTAGGTTAAGGTATGAACCGTCGTAAAACCGCAATAAACAATGTCACTTAGTGAGATGCAGTGTTTTTCACCTTTACAAGTCGGGAACTGCGATATCTAATGTGAAAGCGCTTGAAACCGTCGTAATGTTGTAGAAAGCAATGTAAAGTAGCGAGTAAAACGTTTTCTAACGATAGAAGTGCGAAGGTTATGTTAGGTTGAGTTATGTTAGTTTAAGCTAGGTAGCGTCGTGAAACCACCAAAAACGACGTCATCTAACGAGATAGTGTTGTTTTATTGCGAGTACGAAACTGCGATAGGTAAAATGTTGTGAAAGCACACAAAACGGCATGAACAAGCCAAATACTGCGTGTTGTACCGTTACAAGTGCGAAAGTGCTATGTTGTGACATTCTCGCTAAAGCGCATGCAAGTATCGTGAAACCTTAAAGAACGATGTCATTTAGCGAGATACAGCGTTCTGTACTGTAATAAGTTGGTGAGAAACTGTGAGGTCAAGCAAATATCGTAATTGTGAACGAAACAGTGTAATTGAGCGTCTTTAGATACAAGTGCGAATGTTAGGTTAGGTTGACATATGAACCGTCGTAAAACCGCATTAAACAATGTCACTTAGTGAGATATAGTGTTTTTCAACATTACAAGTCGGGAACTACGATATCTAATGTGAACGCGCATGAAACCGTCGTAATCTTGTAGAAAACATTGTAGAGTGGCGAGTAAAACGTTTTCTAACGATAGAAGTGCGAAGGTTAGGTTAGGTTAGGTTAGTTTAAGCTAGGTAGCGTCGTGAAACTACCAAAAACGACGTCATCTAACGAGATAGTGTTGTTTTATAGCGAGTATTAAACTGCGATAGGTGAAATGTTGTGAAAGCACACAAAACGGCATGAACAAGCCAAATACTGCGTGTTCTACCGTTACAAGTGCGAAACTGCTATATTGTGATATTCTCGTTAAAGCGCATGCAAGCATCGTGAAACCTTAAAGAACAATGTCATTTAGCGAGATACAGCGTTCTGTACTGCAATAAGTTGGTGAAAAACTGTGAGGTCAAGCAAATATCGTAATTGTGAACGAAACAGTGTAATTGAGCGTCTTTAGATACAAGTGCGAATGTTAGGTTAGGTTGACATATGAACCGTCGTAAAACCGCATTAAACAATGTCACTTAGTGAGATATAGTGTTTTTCAACATTACAAGTCGGGAACTACGATATCTAATGTGAACGCGCATGAAACCGTCGTAATCTTGTAGAAAACATTGTAGAGTGGCGAGTAAAACGTTTTCTAACGATAGAAGTGCGAAGGTTAGGTTAGGTTAGGTTAGTTTAAGCTAGGTAGCGTCGTGAAACTACCAAAAACGACGTCATCTAACGAGATAGTGTTGTTTTATTGCGAGTATTAAACTGCGATAGGTGAAATGTTGTGAATGCACACAAAACGGCATGAACAAGCCAAATACTGCGTGTTCTACCGTTACAAGTGCGAAAGTGCTATGTTGTGACATTCTCGCTAAAGCGCATGCAAGTATCGTGAAACCTTAAAGAACGATGTCATTTAGCGAGATACAGCGTTCTGTACTGTAATAAGTTGGTGAGAAACTGTGAGGTCAAGCAAATATCGTAATTGTGAACGAAACAGTGTAATTGAGCGTCTTTAGATACAAGTGCGAATGTTAGGTTAGGTTGACATATGAACCGTCGTAAAACCGCATTAAACAATGTCACTTAGTGAGATGCAGTGTTTTTCACCTTTACAAGTTGGGAACTGTGATATCTAATGTGAAAGCGCTTGAAACCGTCGTAATGTTGTAGAAAGCAATGTAAAGTAGCGAGTAAAACGTTTTCTAACGATAGAAGTGCGAAGGTCATGTTAGGTTGAGTTCTGTTAGTTTAAGCTAGGTAGCGTCGTGAAACTACCAAAAACAACGTCATCTAACGAGATAGTGTTGTTTTATTGCGAGTACGAAACTGCGATAGGTGAAATGTTGTGAAAGCACACAAAACGGCATGAACAAGCCAAATACTGCGTGTTGTACCGTTACAAGTGCGAAACTGCTATGTTGTGACATTCTCGGTAAAGCGCATGCAAGTATCGTGAAACCTTAAAGAACGATGTCGTTTAGCGAGATACAGCGTTCTGTACTGTGATAAGTTGGTGAGAAACTGTGAGGTCTAGCAAATATCGTAATTGTGAACGAAACAGTGTAATTGAGCGTCTTTATATACAAGTGCGAATGTTAGGTTTTGTTGAGATATCAACCGTCGTAAAACCGCATTAAACAATGTCACTTAGTGAGATGTAGTGTTTTTCAACATTACAAGTCGGGAACTACGATATCTAATGTGAAAGCGCATGAAACCGTCGTAATCTTGTAGAAAACATTGTAAAGTTGCGAGTAAAACGTTTTCTAACGATAGAAGTGCGAAGGTTAGCTTGAGTTATGTTAGTTTAAGCTATATAGCGTCGTGAGACCACCAAAAAGGACGTCATCTAACGAGATAGTGTTGTTTTATTGCATGTACGAAACTGCAATAGGTGAAATGTTGTGAATGTACACAAAACGACTTGAACAAGCCAGATACTGCGTGTTGTACCGTTACAAGTGCGAAACTGCTATGTTGTGATATTCTCGTTAAAGCGCATGAAAGCATCGTGAAACCTTAAAAAACGATGTCATTTAGCGAGATACAGCGTTCTGTACTGCAATAAGTTGGTGAAAAACTGTGAGGTTATGCAAATATCCTAATTGTGAACGAAACAGTGTAATAGAGCGTTTTTTAATACAAGTGCGAATGTTAGGTTAGGTTAAGATATGAACCGTCGTAAAACCGCATTAATCAATGTCACTTAGTAAGATGCAGTGTTTTTCACCATTACAAGTCGGGAACTGCGATATCTAATGTGAAAGCGCTTGCAAACGTCGTTAGGTTAGGTTAGGTTAGGTTAGGTTAGGTTACGTTAGGTTAGGTTAGGTTAGGTTAGGTTTGGTTAGGTTAGGTTAGGTTAGGTTAGGGTATGTTAGGTTAGGTTAGGTTAGGTTGGTTTAGGTAAGGTTAGGTTAGGTTAAGATATGAACCGCGCTAAAACCGCTTTAAACAATGTCACTTAGTGAGATGCTGTGTTTTTCACCATTACAAGTCGGGAACTGCGATATCTAATGTGAAAGCGCATGAAACCGTCGTAATCTTGTAGAAAACATTGTAAAGTAGCGAATAAAACGTTTTCTAACGATAGAAGTGCGAAGGTTCGGTTAGTTTGAGTTATGTTAGTTTAAGCTAGGTAGCGTCGTGAAACCACCAAAAACGACGTCATCTAACGAGATAGTGTTGTTTTAATGCGATTACGAAACTGCGATAGGTAAACTGTTGTGAAAGCACACAAAACGGCATGAACAAGCCAAATACTGCGTGTTGTACCGTTACAAGTGCGAAACTGCTATGTTGTGACATTCTCGGTAAAGCGCATGCGAGTATCGTGAAACCTTAAAGAACGATGTCATTTAGCGAGATACAGCGTTCTGTACTGTAATAAGTTGGTGAGAAACTGTGAGGTCAAGCAAATATCGTAATTGTGAACGAAACAGTGTAATTGAGCGTATTTATATACAAGTGCGAATGTTAGGTTATGTTGAGATATCAACCGTCGTAAAACCGCATTAAACAATGTCACTTAGTGAGATGTAGTGTTTTTCAACATTACAAGTCGGGAACTACGATATCTAATGTGAAAGCGCATGAAACCGTCGTAATCTTGTAGAAAACATTGTAAAGTTGCGAGTAAAACGTTTTCTAACGATAGAAGTGCGAAGGTTAGCTTGAGTTATGTTAGTTTAAGCTATATAGCGTCGTGAGACCACCAAAAAGGACGTCATCTAACGAGATAGTGTTGTTTTATTGCATGTACGAAACTGCAATAGGTGAAATGTTGTGAATGTACACAAAACGACTTGAACAAGCCAGATACTGCGTGTTGTACCGTTACAAGTGCGAAACTGCTATGTTGTGATATTCTCGTTAAAGCGCATGAAAGCATCGTGAAACCTTAAAAAACGATGTCATTTAGCGAGATACAGCGTTCTGTACTGCAATAAGTTGGTGAAAAACTGTGAGGTTATGCAAATATCCTAATTGTGAACGAAACAGTGTAATAGAGCGTTTTTTATTACAAGTGCGAATGTTAGGTTAGGTTAAGATATGAACCGTCGTAAAACCGCATTAATCAATGTCACTTAGTAAGATGCAGTGTTTTTCACCATTACAAGTCGGGAACTGCGATATCTAATGTGAAAGCGCTTGCAAACGTCGTTAGGTTAGGTTAGGTTAGGTTAGGTTAGGTTAGGTTACGTTAGGTTAGGTTAGGTTAGGTTAGGTTATGTTAGGTTAGGTTGGGTTAGGTTAGGTTAGGTTACGTTAGGTTAAGGTATGAACCGTCGTAAAACCGCAATAAACAATGTCACTTAGTGAGATGCAGTGTTTTTCACCTTTACAAGTCGGGAACTGCGATATCTAATGTGAAAGCGCTTGAAACCGTCGTAATGTTGTAGAAAGCAATGTAAAGTAGCGAGTAAAACGTTTTCTAACGATAGAAGTGCGAAGGTTAGGTTAGGTTAGGTTAGTTTAAGCTAGGTAGCGTCGTGAAACTACCAAAAACGACGTCATCTAACGAGATAGTGTTGTTTTATAGCGAGTATTAAACTGCGATAGGTGAAATGTTGTGAAAGCACACAAAACGGCATGAACAAGCCAAATACTGCGTGTTCTACCGTTACAAGTGCGAAACTGCTATATTGTGATATTCTCGTTAAAGCGCATGCAAGCATCGTGAAACCTTAAAGAACAATGTCATTTAGCGAGATACAGCGTTCTGTACTGCAATAAGTTGGTGAAAAACTGTGAGGTTATGCAAATATCGTAATTGTGAACAAAACAGTGTAATAGAGCGTTTTTAGATACAAGTGCGAATGTTAGGTTAGGTTAAGATATGAACCGTCGTAAAACCGCATTAAACAATGTCAATTACTGAGATGCAGTGTTTTTCACCATTAAAAGTGGGGAACTGCGATATTTAATGTGAAAGCGCTTGCAACCGTCGTTAGGTTAGGTTAGGTTAGGTTAGGTTAGGTTAGGTTAGGTTAGATTAGGTTAGGTTGGGTTGAGTTGGGTTAGGTTAGGTTAGGTTAGGTTAGGTTGGGTTAGGTCAGGTTAGGTTAGGTTAGGTTACGTTAGGTTAGGTTAGGTTACGTTAGGTTAGGTTAGGTTACGTTAGGTTAGGTTAGGTTAGGTAAGGATAATTTGGTTAGGTTAGGTAAGGTTAGGTTAGGTTAGGTTAGGTTGGGTTGGGTGTTGTTGGGTTGGGTTGGGTTGGGTTAGGTTGGGTTAGGTTAGGTTAGGTTAGGTTAGGTTACGTTAGGTTATGTTAGGTTAGGTTAGGTTACGTTAGGTTAGGTTAGGTCGGGTAAGGTTAGGTTACGTTAGAATAGGTTAGGTTAGGTTACGTTAGGTTAGGTTAAGTTAGGTTAGGTTAGGTTAGGTTAGGTTAGGTTAGGTTGGGTTGGGTTGGGTTAGGTTGGGTTAGGTTAGGTTAGGTTAGGTTGGGTTAGGTTATTTAGGTTAGGTTAGGTTAGGTTGGGTTGGGTTGGGTTAGGTTAGGTTAGGTTAGGTAAGGTTAGGTTAGGTTAGGTTAGGTTAGGTTAAGGTATGAACCGTCGTAAAACCGCATTAATCAATGTCACTTAGTAAGATGCAGTGTTTTTCACCATTACAAGTCGGGAACTGCGATATCTAATGTGAAAGCGCTTGCAAACGTCGTTAGGTTAGGTTAGGTTAGGTTAGGTTAGGTTAGGTTACGTTAGGTTAGGTTAGGTTAGGTTAGGTTTGGTTAGGTTAGGTTAGGTTAGGTTAGGTTAGGGTATGTTAGGTTAGGTTAGGTTAGGTTGGTTTAGGTAAGGTTAGGTTAGGTTAAGATATGAACCGTGCTAAAACCGCATTAAACAATGTCACTTAGTGAGATGCTGTGTTTTTCACCATTACAAGTCGGGAACTGCGATATCTAATGTGAAAGCGCATGAAACCGTCGTAATCTTGTAGAAAACATTGTAAAGTAGCGAATAAAACGTTTTCTAACGATAGAAGTGCGAAGGTTCGGTTAGTTTGAGTTATGTTAGTTTAAGCTAGGTAGCGTCGTGAAACCACCAAAAACGACGTCATCTAACGAGATAGTGTTGTTTTAATGCGATTACGAAACTGCGATAGGTAAACTGTTGTGAAAGCACACAAAACGGCATGAACAAGCCAAATACTGCGTGTTGTACCGTTACAAGTGCGAAACTGCTATGTTGTGACATTCTCGGTAAAGCGCATGCGAGTATCGTGAAACCTTGAAGAACGATGTCATTTAGCGAGATACAGCGTTCTGTACTGTAATAAGTTGGTGAGAAACTGTGAGGTCAAGCAAATATCGTAATTGTGAACGAAACAGTGTAATTGAGCGTATTTATATACAAGTGCGAATGTTAGGTTATGTTGAGATATCAACCGTCGTAAAACCGCATTAAACAATGTCACTTAGTGAGATGTAGTGTTTTTCAACATTACAAGTCGGGAACTACGATATCTAATGTGAAAGCGCATGAAACCGTCGTAATCTTGTAGAAAACATTGTAAAGTTGCGAGTAAAACGTTTTCTAACGATAGAAGTGCGAAGGTTAGCTTGAGTTATGTTAGTTTAAGCTATATAGCGTCGTGAGACCACCAAAAAGGACGTCATCTAACGAGATAGTGTTGTTTTATTGCATGTACGAAACTGCAATAGGTGAAATGTTGTGAATGTACACAAAACGACTTGAACAAGCCAGATACTGCGTGTTGTACCGTTACAAGTGCGAAACTGCTATGTTGTGATATTCTCGTTAAAGCGCATGAAAGCATCGTGAAACCTTAAAAAACGATGTCATTTAGCGAGATACAGCGTTCTGTACTGCAATAAGTTGGTGAAAAACTGTGAGGTTATGCAAATATCCTAATTGTGAACGAAACAGTGTAATAGAGCGTTTTTTAATACAAGTGCGAATGTTAGGTTAGGTTAAGATATGAACCGTCGTAAAACCGCATTAATCAATGTCACTTAGTAAGATGCAGTGTTTTTCACCATTACAAGTCGGGAACTGCGATATCTAATGTGAAAGCGCTTGCAAACGTCGTTAGGTTAGGTTAGGTTAGGTTAGGTTAGGTTAGGTTAGGTTACGTTAGGTTAGGTTAGGTTAGGTTAGGTTTGGTTAGGTTAGGTTAGGTTAGGTTAGGGTATGTTAGGTTAGGTTAGGTTAGGTTGGTTTAGGTAAGGTTAGGTTAGGTTAAGATATGAACCGCGCTAAAACCGCATTAAACAATGTCACTTAGTGAGATGCTGTGTTTTTCACCATTACAAGTCGGGAACTGCGATATCTAATGTGAAAGCGCATGAAACCGTCGTAATCTTGTAGAAAACATTGTAAAGTAGCGAATAAAACGTTTTCTAACGATAGAAGTGCGAAGGTTCGGTTAGTTTGAGTTATGTTAGTTTAAGCTAGGTAGCGTCGTGAAACCACCAAAAACGACGTCATCTAACGAGATAGTGTTGTTTTAATGCGATTACGAAACTGCGATAGGTAAACTGTTGTGAAAGCACACAAAACGGCATGAACAAGCCAAATACTGCGTGTTGTACCGTTACAAGTGCGAAACTGCTATGTTGTGACATTCTCGGTAAAGCGCATGCAAGTATCGTGAAACCTTAAAGAACGATGTCATTTAGCGAGATACAGCGTTCTGTACTGTAATAAGTTGGTGAGAAACTGTGAGGTCAAGCAAATATCGTAATTGTGAACGAAACAGTGTAATAGAGCGTTTTTCAATACAAGTACGAATGTTAGGTTAGGTTAAGATATGAACCGTCGTAAAACCGCATTAAACAATGTCACTTAGTGAGATGCAGTGTTTTTCACCATTACAAGTTGGGAACTGCGATATCTAATGTGAAAGCGCTTGCAAACGTCGTTAGGTTAGGTTAGGTTAGGTTAGGTTACGTTAGGTTAGGTTAGGTTTGGTTAGGTTAGGTTAGGTTAGGTTATGTTAGGTTAGGTTGGGTTAGGTTAGGTTAGGTTACGTTAGGTTAAGGTATGAACCGTCGTAAAACCGCAATAAACAATGTCACTTAGTGAGATGCAGTGTTTTTCACCTTTACAAGTCGGGAACTGCGATATCTAATGTGAAAGCGCTTGAAACCGTCGTAATGTTGTAGAAAGCAATGTAAAGTAGCGAGTAAAACGTTTTCTAACGATAGAAGTGCGAAGGTTATGTTAGGTTGAGTTATGTTAGTTTAAGCTAGGTAGCGTCGTGAAACCACCAAAAACGACGTCATCTAACGAGATAGTGTTGTTTTATTGCGAGTACGAAACTGCGATAGGTAAAATGTTGTGAAAGCACACAAAACGGCATGAACAAGCCAAATACTGCGTGTTGTACCGTTACAAGTGCGAAAGTGCTATGTTGTGACATTCTCGCTAAAGCGCATGCAAGTATCGTGAAACCTTAAAGAACGATGTCATTTAGCGAGATACAGCGTTCTGTACTGTAATAAGTTGGTGAGAAACTGTGAGGTCAAGCAAATATCGTAATTGTGAACGAAACAGTGTAATTGAGCGTCTTTAGATACAAGTGCGAATGTTAGGTTAGGTTGACATATGAACCGTCGTAAAACCGCATTAAACAATGTCACTTAGTGAGATATAGTGTTTTTCAACATTACAAGTCGGGAACTACGATATCTAATGTGAACGCGCATGAAACCGTCGTAATCTTGTAGAAAACATTGTAGAGTGGCGAGTAAAACGTTTTCTAACGATAGAAGTGCGAAGGTTAGGTTAGGTTAGGTTAGTTTAAGCTAGGTAGCGTCGTGAAACTACCAAAAACGACGTCATCTAACGAGATAGTGTTGTTTTATAGCGAGTATTAAACTGCGATAGGTGAAATGTTGTGAAAGCACACAAAACGGCATGAACAAGCCAAATACTGCGTGTTCTACCGTTACAAGTGCGAAACTGCTATATTGTGATATTCTCGTTAAAGCGCATGCAAGCATCGTGAAACCTTAAAGAACAATGTCATTTAGCGAGATACAGCGTTCTGTACTGCAATAAG
Source organism: Rhipicephalus microplus (assembly GCF_043290135.1). Classification (NCBI taxonomy): domain Eukaryota; kingdom Metazoa; phylum Arthropoda; class Arachnida; order Ixodida; family Ixodidae; genus Rhipicephalus; species Rhipicephalus microplus. The sequence goes on along the minus strand of NW_027464606.1, from coordinate 3,139,886 downwards.
TTGGTGAAAAACTGTGAGGTCAAGCAAATATCGTAATTGTGAACGAAACAGTGTAATTGAGCGTCTTTAGATACAAGTGCGAATGTTAGGTTAGGTTGACATATGAACCGTCGTAAAACCGCATTAAACAATGTCACTTAGTGAGATATAGTGTTTTTCAACATTACAAGTCGGGAACTACGATATCTAATGTGAACGCGCATGAAACCGTCGTAATCTTGTAGAAAACATTGTAGAGTGGCGAGTAAAACGTTTTCTAACGATAGAAGTGCGAAGGTTAGGTTAGGTTAGGTTAGTTTAAGCTAGGTAGCGTCGTGAAACTACCAAAAACGACGTCATCTAACGAGATAGTGTTGTTTTATTGCGAGTATTAAACTGCGATAGGTGAAATGTTGTGAATGCACACAAAACGGCATGAACAAGCCAAATACTGCGTGTTCTACCGTTACAAGTGCGAAAGTGCTATGTTGTGACATTCTCGCTAAAGCGCATGCAAGTATCGTGAAACCTTAAAGAACGATGTCATTTAGCGAGATACAGCGTTCTGTACTGTAATAAGTTGGTGAGAAACTGTGAGGTCAAGCAAATATCGTAATTGTGAACGAAACAGTGTAATTGAGCGTCTTTAGATACAAGTGCGAATGTTAGGTTAGGTTGACATATGAACCGTCGTAAAACCGCATTAAACAATGTCACTTAGTGAGATGCAGTGTTTCTCACCTTTACAAGTTGGGAACTGTGATATCTAAAGTGAAAGCGCTTGAAACCGTCGTAATGTTGTAGAAAGCAATGTAAAGTAGCGAGTAAAACGTTTTCTAACGATAGAAGTGCGAAGGTTATGTTAGGTTGAGTTATGTTAGTTTAAGCTAGGTAGCGTCGTGAAACCACCAAAAACGACGTCATCTAACGAGATAGTGTTGTTTTATTGCGAGTACGAAACTGCGATAGGTAAAATGTTGTGAAAGCACACAAAACGGCATGAACAAGCCAAATACTGCGTGTTGTACCGTTACAAGTGCGAAAGTGCTATGTTGTGACATTCTCGCTAAAGCGCATGCAAGTATCGTGAAACCTTAAAGAACGATGTCATTTAGCGAGATACAGCGTTCTGTACTGTAATAAGTTGGTGAGAAACTGTGAGGTCAAGCAAATATCGTAATTGTGAACGAAACAGTGTAATTGAGCGTCTTTAGATACAAGTGCGAATGTTAGGTTAGGTTGACATATGAACCGTCGTAAAACCGCATTAAACAATGTCACTTAGTGAGATATAGTGTTTTTCAACATTACAAGTCGGGAACTACGATATCTAATGTGAACGCGCATGAAACCGTCGTAATCTTGTAGAAAACATTGTAGAGTGGCGAGTAAAACGTTTTCTAACGATAGAAGTGCGAAGGTTAGGTTAGGTTAGGTTAGTTTAAGCTAGGTAGCGTCGTGAAACTACCAAAAACGACGTCATCTAACGAGATAGTGTTGTTTTATAGCGAGTATTAAACTGCGATAGGTGAAATGTTGTGAAAGCACACAAAACGGCATGAACAAGCCAAATACTGCGTGTTCTACCGTTACAAGTGCGAAACTGCTATATTGTGATATTCTCGTTAAAGCGCATGCAAGCATCGTGAAACCTTAAAGAACAATGTCATTTAGCGAGATACAGCGTTCTGTACTGCAATAAGTTGGTGAAAAACTGTGAGGTTATGCAAATATCGTAATTGTGAACAAAACAGTGTAATAGAGCGTTTTTAGATACAAGTGCGAATGTTAGGTTAGGTTAAGATATGAACCGTCGTAAAACCGCATTAAACAATGTCAATTACTGAGATGCAGTGTTTTTCACCATTAAAAGTGGGGAACTGCGATATTTAATGTGAAAGCGCTTGCAACCGTCGTTAGGTTAGGTTAGGTTAGGTTAGGTTAGGTTAGGTTAGGTTAGATTAGGTTAGGTTGGGTTGAGTTGGGTTAGGTTAGGTTAGGTTAGGTTAGGTTGGGTTAGGTCAGGTTAGGTTAGGTTAGGTTACGTTAGGTTAGGTTAGGTTACGTTAAGTTAGGTTAGGTTACGTTAGGTTAGGTTAGGTTAGGTAAGGATAATTTGGTTAGGTTAGGTAAGGTTAGGTTAGGTTAGGTTAGGTTGGGTTGGGTGTTGTTGGGTTGGGTTGGGTTGGGTTAGGTTGGGTTAGGTTAGGTTAGGTTAGGTTAGGTTACGTTAGGTTATGTTAGGTTAGGTTAGGTTACGTTAGGTTAGGTTAGGTCGGGTAAGGTTAGGTTACGTTAGAATAGGTTAGGTTAGGTTACGTTAGGTTAGGTTAAGTTAGGTTAGGTTAGGTTAGGTTAGGTTAGGTTGGGTTGGGTTGGGTTAGGTTGGGTTAGGTTAGGTTAGGTTAGGTTGGGTTAGGTTATTTAGGTTAGGTTAGGTTAGGTTGGGTTGGGTTGGGTTAGGTTAGGTTAGGTTAGGTAAGGTTAGGTTAGGTTAGGTTAGGTTAAGGTATGAACCGTTGTAAAACCGCATTAAACAATGTCACTTAGTGAGATGCAGTGTTTTTCACCTTTACAAGTTGGGAACTGTGATATCTAATGTGAAAGCGCTTGAAACCGTCGTAATGTTGTAGAAAGCAATGTAAAGTAGCGAGTAAAACGTTTTCTAACGATAGAAGTGCGAAGGTCATGTTAGGTTGAGTTATGTTAGTTTAAGCTAGGTAGCGTCGTGAAACTACCAAAAACAACGTCATCTAACGAGATAGTGTTGTTTTATTGCGAGTACGAAACTGCGATAGATAAAATGTTGTGAAAGCACACAAAATGGCATGAACAAGCCAAATACTGCGTGTTGTACCGTTACAAGTGCGAAACTGCTATGTTGTGACATTCTCGGTAAAGCGCATGCAAGTATCGTGAAACCTTAAAGAACGATGTCATTTAGCGAGATACAGCGTTCTGTACTGTAATAAGTTGGTGAGAAACTGTGAGGTCAAGCAAATATCGTAATTGTGAACGAAACAGTGTAATTGAGCGTCTTTAGATACAAGTGTGAATGTTAGGTTAGGTTGACATATCAACAGTCGTAAAACCGCATTAAACAATGTCACTTAGTGAGATGTAGTGTTTTTCAACATTACAAGTCGGGAACTACGATATCTAATGTGAAAGCGCATGAAACCGTCGTAATCTTGTAGAAAACATTGTAAAGTTGCGAGTAAAACGTTTTCTAACGATAGAAGTGCGAAGGTTAGGTTAGGTTAGGTTAGTTTAAGCTAGGTAGCGTCGTGAAACTACCAAAAACGACGTCATCTAACGAGATAGTGTTGTTTTATTGCGAGTATTAAACTGCGATAGGTGAAATGTTGTGAATGCACACAAAACGGCATGAACAAGCCAAATACTGCGTGTTCTACCGTTACAAGTGCGAAACTGCTATATTGTGATATTCTCGTTAAACGCATGCAAGCATCGTGAAACCTTAAAGAACAATGTCATTTAGCGAGATACAGCGTTCTGTACTGCAATAGGTTGGTGAAAAACTGTGAGGTTATGCAAGTATCGTAATTGTGAACAAAACAGTGTAATAGAGCGTTTTTAGATACAAGTGCGAATGTTAGGTTAGGTTAAGATATGAACCGTCGTAAAACCGCATTAAACAATGTCAATTACTGAGATGCAGTGTTTTTCACCATTAAAAGTGGGGAACTGCGATATTTTATGTGAAAGCGCTTGCAACCGTCGTTAGGTTAGGTTAGGTTAGGTTAGGTTAGGTTAGGTTTGGTTAGGTTAGGTTAGGTTAGGTTAGATTAGATTAGGTTAGGTTGGGTTGAGTTGGGTTAGGTTAGGTTAGGTTAGGTTAGGTTGGGTTAGGTTAGGTTAGGTTAGGTTAGGTTACGTTAGGTTAGGTTAGGTTACGTTAGGTTAGGTTAGGTTAGGTTACGTTAGGTTAGGTTAGGTTAGGTAAGGATAATTTGGTTAGGATAGGTAAGGTTAGGTTAGGTTAGGTTAGGTTGGGTTGGGTGTTGTTGGGTTGGGTTGGGTTGGGTTAGGTTGGGTTAGGTTAGGTTAGGTTGCGTTAGGTTAGGTTAGGTTAGGTTACGTTAGGTTATGTTAGGTTAGGTTACGTTAGGTTAGGTTAGGTCAGGTAAGGTTAGGTTACGTTAGAATAGGTTAGGTTATGTTAGGTTACGTTAGGTTAAGTTAGGTTAGGTTAGGTTTGGTTAACTTAGGTTAGGTTACGTTAGGTTACGTTAGGTTAGGTTTGGTTAAGTTAGGTTAGGTTAGGTTATGTTAGGTTAGGTTGGGTTAGGTTAGGTTAGGTTACGTTAGGTTAAGGTATGAACCGTCGTAAAACCGCAATAAACAATGTCACTTAGTGAGATGCAGTGTTTTTCACCTTTACAAGTCGGGAACTGCGATATCTAATGTGAAAGCGCTTGAAACCGTCGTAATGTTGTAGAAAGCAATGTAAAGTAGCGAGTAAAACGTTTTCTAACGATAGAAGTGCGAAGGTCATGTTAGGTTGAGTTCTGTTAGTTTAAGCTAGGTAGCGTCGTGAAACTACCAAAAACAACGTCATCTAACGAGATAGTGTTGTTTTATTGCGAGTACGAAACTGCGATAGGTGAAATGTTGTGAAAGCACACAAAACGGCATGAACAAGCCAAATACTGCGTGTTGTACCGTTACAAGTGCGAAACTGCTATGTTGTGACATTCTCGGTAAAGCGCATGCAAGTATCGTGAAACCTTAAAGAACGATGTCGTTTAGCGAGATACAGCGTTCTGTACTGTGATAAGTTGGTGAGAAACTGTGAGGTCTAGCAAATATCGTAATTGTGAACGAAACAGTGTAATTGAGCGTCTTTATATACAAGTGCGAACGTTAGGTTAGGTTGACATATCAACCGTCGTAAAACCGCATTAAACAATGTCACTTAGTGAGATGTAGTGTTTTTCAACATTACAAGTCGGGAACTACGATATCTAATGTGAAAGCGCATGAAACCGTCGTAATCTTGTAGAAAACATTGTAAAGTGGCGAGTAAAACGTTTTCTAACGATAGAAGTGCGAAGGTTAGGTTAGGTTAGGTTAGGTTAGTTTAAGCTAGGTAGCGTCGTGAAACTACCAAAAACGACGTCATCTAACGAGATAGTGTTGTTTTATAGCGAGTATTAAACTGCGATAGGTGAAATGTTGTGAAAGCACACAAAACGGCATGAACAAGCCAAATACTGCGTGTTCTACCGTTACAAGTGCGAAACTGCTATATTGTGATATTCTCGTTAAAGCGCATGCAAGCATCGTGAAACCTTAAAGAACAATGTCATTTAGCGAGATACAGCGTTCTGTACTGCAATAAGTTGGTGAAAAACTGTGAGGTTATGCAAGTATCGTAATTGTGAACAAAACAGTGTAATAGAGCGTTTTTAGATACAAGTGCGAATGTTAGGTTAGGTTAAGATATGAACCGTCGTAAAACCGCATTAAACAATGTCAATTACTGAGATGCAGTGTTTTTCACCATTAAAAGTGGGGAACTGCGATATTTAATGTGAAAGCGCTTGCAACCGTCGTTAGGTTAGGTTAGGTTAGGTTAGGTTAGGTTTGGTTAGGTTAGGTTAGGTTAGGTTAGATTAGGTTAGGTTGGGTTGAGTTGGGTTAGGTTAGGTTAGGTTAGGTTAGGTTGGGATAGGTTAGGTTAGGTTAGGTTACGTTAGGTTAGGTTAGGTTACGTTAGGTTAGGTTAGGTTAGGTTACGTTAGGTTAGGTTAGGTTAGGTAAGGATAATTTGGTTAGGTTAGGTAAGGTTAGGTTAGGTTAGGTTAGGTTGGGTTGGGTGTTGTTGGGTTGGGTTGGGTTGTGTTAGGTTGGGTTAGGTTAGGTTAGGTTACGTTAGGTTAGGTTAGGTTAGGTTACGTTAGGTTATGTTAGGTTAGGTTAGGTACCGTTAGGTTAGGTTAGGTTAGGTTACGTTAGGTTAGGTTAAGTTAGGTTAGGTTAGGTTTGGTTAGCTTAGGTTAGGTTAGCTTAGGTTGGGTTAGGTTAGGTTAGGTTAGGTTACGTTAGGTTAGGTTAGGTTAGGTTAGGTTAGGTTAGGTTACGTTAGGTTAGGTTAGGTTAGGTTAGGTTTGGTTAGGTTAGGTTAGGTTAGGTTAGGGTATGTTAGGTTAGGTTAGGTTAGGTTGGTTTAGGTAAGGTTAGGTTAGGCTAAGATATGAACCGCGCTAAAACCGCATTAAACAATGTCACTTAGTGAGATGCTGTGTTTTTCACCATTACAAGTCGGGAACTGCGATATCTAATGTGAAAGCGCATGAAACCGTCGTAATCTTGTAGAAAACATTGTAAAGTAGCGAATAAAACGTTTTCTAACGATAGAAGTGCGAAGGTTCGGTTAGTTTGAGTTATGTTAGTTTAAGATAGGTAGCGTCGTGAAACCACCAAAAACGACGTCATCTAACGAGATAGTGTTGTTTTAATGCGAGTACGAAACTGCGATAGGTAAAATGTTGTGAAAGCACACAAAATGGCATGAACAAGCCAAATACTGCGTGTTGTACCGTTACAAGTGCGAAACTGCTATGTTGTGACATTCTCGGTAAAGCGCATGCAAGTATCGTGAAACCTTAAAGAACGATGTCATTTAGCGAGATACAGCGTTCTGTACTGTAATAAGTTGGTGAGAAACTGTGAGGTCAAGCAAATATCGTAATTGTGAACGAAACAGTGTAATTGAGCGTCTTTAGATACAAGTGCGAATGTTAGGTTAGGTTGACATATCAACCGTCGTAAAACCGCATTAAACAATGTCACTTAGTGAGATGCTGTGTTTTTCACCATTACAAGTCGGGAACTGCGATATCTAATGTGAAAGCGCATGAAACCGTCGTAATCTTGTAGAAAACATTGTAAAGTAGCGAATAAAACGTTTTCTAACGATAGAAGTGCGAAGGTTCGGTTAGTTTGAGTTATGTTAGTTTAAGATAGGTAGCGTCGTGAAACCACCAAAAACGACGTCATCTAACGAGATAGTGTTGTTTTAATGCGAGTACGAAACTGCGATAGGTAAAATGTTGTGAAAGCACACAAAATGGCATGAACAAGCCAAATACTGCGTGTTGTACCGTTACAAGTGCGAAACTGCTATATTGTGATATTCTCGTTAAAGCGCATGCAAGCATCGTGAAACCTTAAAGAACAATGTCATTTAGCGAGATACAGCGTTCTGTACTGCAATAAGTTGGTGAAAAACTGTGAGGTTATGCAAATATCGTAATTGTGAACGAAACAGTCTAATAGAGCGTTTTTCAATACAAGTACGAATGTTAGGTTAGGTTAAGATATGAACCGTCATAAAACCGCATTAAACAATGTCAATTACTGAGATGCAGTGTTTTTCACCATTAAAAGTGGGGAACTGCGATATTTAATGTGAAAGCGCTTGCAACCGTCGTTAGGTTAGGTTAGGTTAGGTTAGGTTAGGCTAGGTTTGGTTAGGTTAGGTTAGGTTAGGTTAGATTAGGTTAGGTTGGGTTGAGTTGGGTTAGGTTAGGTTAGGTTAGGTTAGGTTGGGTTAGGTTAGGTTAGGTTAGGTTAGATTAGGTTAGGTTGGGTTGAGTTGGGTTAGAAGGTTAGGTTAGGTTAGGTTGGGTTAGGTTAGGTTAGGTTAGGTTAGGTTACGTTAGGTTAGGTTAGGTTACGTTAGGTTAGGTTAGGTTAGGTAAGGATAATTTGGTTAGGTTAGGTAAGGTTAGGTTAGGTTAGGTTAGGTTGGGTTGGGTGTTGTTGGGTTGGGTTGGGTTGGGTTAGGTTGGGTTAGGTTAGGTTAGGTTACGTTAGGTTAGGTTAGGTTAGGTTACGTTAGGTTATGTTAGGTTAGGTTAGGTTACGTTAAGTTAGGTTAGGTCAGGTAAGGTTAGGTTACGTTAGAATAGGTTAGGTTAGGTTAGGTTACGTTAGGTTAGGTTAAGTTAGGTTAGGTTAGGTTTGGTTAACTTAGGTTAGGTTAGCTTAGGTTAGGTTAGGTTGGGTTGGGTTGGGTTAGGTTGGGTTAGGTTAGGTTAGGTTAGGTTAGGTTAGGTTGGGTTAGGTTAGTTTAGGTTAGGTTAGGTTAGGTTAGGTTGGGTTGGGTTGGGTTAGGTTAGGTTAGGTTAGGTTAGGTTAGGTAGGGTTAGGTTAGGTTAGGTTAGGTTACGTTAGGTTAAGGTATGAACCGTCGTAAAACCGCATTAAACAATGTCACTTAGTGAGATGCAGTGTTTTTCACCTTTACAAGTTGGGAACTGTGATATCTAATGTGAAAGCGCTTGAAACCGTCATAATGTTGTAGAAAGCAATGTAAAGTAGCGAGTAAAACGTTTTCTAACGATAGAAGTGCGAAGGTTATGTTAGGTTGAGTTATGTTAGTTTAAGCTAGGTAGCGTCGTGCAACTACCAAAAACGATGTCATCTAACGAGAGTGTTGTTTTATTGCGAGTACGAAACTGCGATAGGTGAAATATTGGGAAAGCACACAAAATGGCATGAACTAGCCAGATACTGCGTCTTGTGCCGTTACAAGTGCGAAACTGCTTTATTGCGATATTTTCGTTAAAGCGCATGCAAGTATCGTGAAACCTTAAAGAACGATGTCATTTAGCGAGATACAGCGTTCTGTACTGTAATAAGTTGGTGAGAAACTGTGAGGTCAAGCAAATATCGTAATTGTGAACGAAACAGTGTAATTGAGCGTATTTAGATACAAGTGCGAATGTTAGGTTAGGTTGAGATATCAACCGTCGTAAAACCGCATTAAACAATGTCACTTAGTGAGATGTAGTGTTTTTCAACATTACAAGTCGGGAACTACGATATCTAATGTGAAAGCGCATGAAACCGTCGTAATCTTGTAGAAAACATTGTAAAGTGGCGAGTAAAACGTTTTCTAACGATAGAAGTGCGAAGGTTAGGTTAGGTTAGGTTAGTTTAAGCTAGGTAGCGTCGTGAAACTACCAAAAACGACGTCATCTAACGAGATAGTGTTGTTTTATAGCGAGTATTAAACTGCGATAGGTGAAATGTTGTGAAAGCACACAAAACGGCATGAACAAGCCAAATACTGCGTGTTCTACCGTTACAAGTGCGAAACTGCTATATTGTGATATTCTCGTTAAAGCGCATGCAAGTATCGTGAAACCTTAAAGAACGATGTCATTTAGCGAGATACAGCGTTCTGTACTGTAATAAGTTGGTGAGAAACTGTGAGGTCAAGCAAATATCGTAATTGTGAACGAAACAGTGTAATTGAGCGTCTTTAGATACAAGTGCGAATGTTAGGTTAGGTTGACATATCAACCGTCGTAAAACCGCATTAAACAATGTCACTTAGTGAGATGTAGTGTTTTTCAATATACAAGTCGGGAACTACGATATCTAATGTGAAAGCGCATGAAACCGTCGTAATCTTGTAGAAAACATTGTAAAGTTGCGAGTAAAACGTTTTCTAACGATAGAAGTGCGAAGGTTAGGTTAGGTTAGGTTAGTTTAAGCTAGGTAGCGTCGTGAAACTACCAAAAACGACGTCATCTAACGAGATAGTGTTGTTTTATTGCGAGTATTAAACTGCGATAGGTGAAATGTTGTGAATGCACACAAAACGGCATGAACAAGCCAAATACTGCGTGTTCTACCGTTACAAGTGCGAAACTGCTATGTTGTGACATTCTCGGTAAAGCGCATGCGAGTATCGTGAAACCTTAAAGAACGATGTCATTTAGCGAGATACAGCGTTATGTACTGTAATAAGTTGGTGAGAAACTGTGAGGTCAAGCAAATATCGTAATTGTGAACGAAACAGTGTAATTGAGCGTATTTAGATACAAGTGCGAATGTTAGGTTATGTTGAGATATCAACCGTCGTAAAACCGCATTAAACAATGTCACTTAGTGAGATGTAGTGTTTTTCAACATTACAAGTCGGGAACTACGATATCTAATGTGAAAGCGCATGAAACCGTCGTAATCTTGTAGAAAACATTGTAAAGTTGCGAGTAAAACGTTTTCTAACGATAGAAGTGCGAAGGTTAGCTTGAGTTATGTTAGTTTAAGCTATATAGCGTCGTGAGACCACCAAAAAGGACGTCATCTAACGAGATAGTGTTGTTTTATTGCATGTACGAAACTGCAATAGGTGAAATGTTGTGAATGTACAGAAAACGACTTGAACAAGCCAGATACTGCGTGTTGTACCGTTACAAGTGCGAAACTGCTATGTTGTGATATTCTCGTTAAAGCGCATGAAAGCATCGTGAAACCTTAAAGAACGATGTCATTTAGCGAGATACAGCGTTCTGTACTGCAATAAGTTGGTGAAAAACTGTGAGGTTATGCAAATATCCTAATTGTGAACGAAACAGTGTAATAGAGCGTTTTTTAATACAAGTGCGAATGTTAGGTTAGGTTAAGATATGAACCGTCGTAAAACCGCATTAATCAATGTCACTTAGTAAGATGCAGTGTTTTTCACCATTACAAGTCGGGAACTGCGATATCTAATGTGAAAGCGCTTGCAAACGTCGTTAGGTTAGGTTAGGTTAGGTTAGGTTAGGTTACGTTAGGTTAGGTTAGGTTAGGTTAGGTTAGGTTAGGTTTGGTTAGGTTAGGTTAGGTTAGGTTAGGGTATGTTAGGTTAGGTTAGGTTAGGTTGGTTTAGGTAAGGTTAGGTTAGGTTAAGATATGAACCGCGCTAAAACCGCAATAAACAATGTCACTTAGTGAGATGCTGTGTTTTTCACCATTACAAGTCGGGAACTGCGATATCTAATGTGAAAGCGCATGAAACCGTCGTAATCTTGTAGAAAACATTGTCAAGTAGCGAATAAAACGTTTTCTAACGATAGAAGTGCGAAGGTTCGGTTAGTTTGAGTTATGTTATTTTAAGCTAGGTAGCGTCGTGAAACCACCAAAAACGACGTCATCTAACGAGATAGTGTTGTTTTAATGCGATTACGAAACTGCGATAGGTAAAATGTTGTGAAAGCACACAAAACGGCATGAACAAGCCAAATACTGCGTGTTGTACCGTTACAAGTGCGAAACTGCTATGTTGTGACATTCTCGGTAAAGCGCATGCAAGTATCGTGAAACCTTAAAGAACGATGTCATTTAGCGAGATACAGCGTTCTGTACTGTAATAAGTTGGTGAGAAACTGTGAGGTCAAGCAAATATCGTAATTGTGAACGAAACAGTGTAATTGAGCGTCTTTAGATACAAGTGCGAATGTTAGGTTAGGTTGACATATCAACCGTCGTAAAACCGCATTAAACAATGTCACTTAGTGAGATGTAGTGCTTTTCAACATTACAAGTCGGGAACTACGATATCTAATGTGAAAGCGCATGAAACCGTCGTAATCTTGTAGAAAACATTGTAAAGTTGCGAGTAAAACGTTTTCTAACGATAGAAGTGCGAAGGTTAGGTTAGGTTAGGTTAGTTTAAGCTAGGTAGCGTCGTGAAACTACCAAAAACGACGTCATCTAACGAGATAGTGTTGTTTTATTGCGAGTATTAAACTGCGATAGGTGAAATGTTGTGAATGCACACAAAACGGCATGAACAAGCCAAATACTGCGTGTTCTACCGTTACAAGTGCGAAACTGCTATATTGTGATATTCTCGCTAAAGCGCATGCAAGCATCGTGAAACCTTAAAGAACAATGTCATGTAGCGAGATACAGCGTTCTGTACTGCAATAAGTTGGTGAAAAACTGTGAGGTTATGCAAATATCGTAATTGTGAACGAAACAGTGTAATAGAGCGTTTTTCAATACAAGTACGAATGTTAGGTTAGGTTAAGATATGAACCGTCGTAAAACCGCATTAAACAATGTCACTTAGTGAGATGCAGTGTTTTTCACCATTACAAGTTGGGAACTGCGATATCTAATGTGAAAGCGCTTGAAACCGTCGTAATGTTGTAGAAAGCAATGTAAAGTAGCGAGTAAAACGTTTTCTAACGATAGAAGTGCGAAGGTTATGTTAGGTTGAGTTATGTTAGTTTAGGCTAGGTAGCGTCGTGAAACCACCAAAAACGACGTCATCTAACGAGATAGTGTTGTTTTATTGCGAGTATTAAACTGCGATAGGTGAAATGTTGTGAATGCACACAAAACGGCATGAACAAGCCAAATACTGCGTGTTCTACCGTTACAAGTGCGAAACTGCTATATTGTGATATTCTCGCTAAAGCGCATGCAAGCATCGTGAAACCTTAAAGAACAATGTCATGTAGCGAGATACAGCGTTCTGTACTGCAATAGGTTGGTGAAAAACTGTGAGGTTATGCAAGTATCGTAATTGTGAACAAAACAGTGTAATAGAGCGTTTTTAGATACAAGTGCGAATGTTAGGTTAGGTTAAGATATGAACCGTCGTAAAACCGCATTAAACAATGTCAATTACTGAGATGCAGTGTTTTTCACCATTAAAAGTGGGGAACTGCGATATTTTATGTGAAAGCGCTTGCAACCGTCGTTAGGTTAGGTTAGGTTAGGTTAGGTTAGGTTAGGTTTGGTTAGGTTAGGTTAGGTTAGGTTAGATTAGATTAGGTTAGGTTGGGTTGAGTTGGGTTAGGTTAGGTTAGGTTAGGTTAGGTTGGGTTAGGTTAGGTTAGGTTAGGTTAGGTTACGTTAGGTTAGGTTAGGTTACGTTAGGTTAGGTTAGGTTAGGTTACGTTAGGTTAGGTTAGGTTAGGTAAGGATAATTTGGTTAGGATAGGTAAGGTTAGGTTAGGTTAGGTTAGGTTGGGTTGGGTGTTGTTGGGTTGGGTTGGGTTGGGTTAGGTTGGGTTAGGTTAGGTTAGGTTGCGTTAGGTTAGGTTAGGTTAGGTTACGTTAGGTTATGTTAGGTTAGGTTAGGTTACGTTAGGTTAGGTTAGGTCAGGTAAGGTTAGGTTACGTTAGAATAGGTTAGGTTATGTTAGGTTACGTTAGGTTAAGTTAGGTTAGGTTAGGTTTGGTTAACTTAGGTTAGGTTACGTTAGGTTACGTTAGGTTAGGTTTGGTTAAGTTAGGTTAGGTTAGGTTATGTTAGGTTAGGTTGGGTTAGGTTAGGTTAGGTTACGTTAGGTTAAGGTATGAACCGTCGTAAAACCGCAATAAACAATGTCACTTAGTGAGATGCAGTGTTTTTCACCTTTACAAGTCGGGAACTGCGATATCTAATGTGAAAGCGCTTGAAACCGTCGTAATGTTGTAGAAAGCAATGTAAAGTAGCGAGTAAAACGTTTTCTAACGATAGAAGTGCGAAGGTCATGTTAGGTTGAGTTCTGTTAGTTTAAGCTAGGTAGCGTCGTGAAACTACCAAAAACAACGTCATCTAACGAGATAGTGTTGTTTTATTGCGAGTACGAAACTGCGATAGGTGAAATGTTGTGAAAGCACACAAAACGGCATGAACAAGCCAAATACTGCGTGTTGTACCGTTACAAGTGCGAAACTGCTATGTTGTGACATTCTCGGTAAAGCGCATGCAAGTATCGTGAAACCTTAAAGAACGATGTCGTTTAGCGAGATACAGCGTTCTGTACTGTGATAAGTTGGTGAGAAACTGTGAGGTCTAGCAAATATCGTAATTGTGAACGAAACAGTGTAATTGAGCGTCTTTATATACAAGTGCGAACGTTAGGTTAGGTTGACATATCAACCGTCGTAAAACCGCATTAAACAATGTCACTTAGTGAGATGTAGTGTTTTTCAACATTACAAGTCGGGAACTACGATATCTAATGTGAAAGCACATGAAACCGTCGTAATCTTGTAGAAAACATTGTAAAGTGGCGAGTAAAACGTTTTCTAACGATAGAAGTGCGAAGGTTAGGTTAGGTTAGGTTAGGTTAGTTTAAGCTAGGTAGCGTCGTGAAACTACCAAAAACGACGTCATCTAACGAGATAGTGTTGTTTTATAGCGAGTATTAAACTGCGATAGGTGAAATGTTGTGAAAGCACACAAAACGGCATGAACAAGCCAAATACTGCGTGTTCTACCGTTACAAGTGCGAAACTGCTATATTGTGATATTCTCGTTAAAGCGCATGCAAGCATCGTGAAACCTTAAAGAACAATGTCATTTAGCGAGATACAGCGTTCTGTACTGCAATAAGTTGGTGAAAAACTGTGAGGTTATGCAAGTATCGTAATTGTGAACAAAACAGTGTAATAGAGCGTTTTTAGATACAAGTGCGAATGTTAGGTTAGGTTAAGATATGAACCGTCGTAAAACCGCATTAAACAATGTCAATTACTGAGATGCAGTGTTTTTCACCATTAAAAGTGGGGAACTGCGATATTTAATGTGAAAGCGCTTGCAACCGTCGTTAGGTTAGGTTAGGTTAGGTTAGGTTAGGTTAGGTTTGGTTAGGTTAGGTTAGGTTAGGTTAGATTAGGTTAGGTTGGGTTGAGTTGGGTTAGGTTAGGTTAGGTTAGGTTAGGTTGGGATAGGTTAGGTTAGGTTAGGTTACGTTAGGTTAGGTTAGGTTACGTTAGGTTAGGTTAGGTTAGGTTACGTTAGGTTAGGTTAGGTTAGGTAAGGATAATTTGGTTAGGTTAGGTAAGGTTAGGTTAGGTTAGGTTAGGTTGGGTTGGGTGTTGTTGGGTTGGGTTGGGTTGGGTTAGGTTGGGTTAGGTTAGGTTAGGTTACGTTAGGTTAGGTTAGGTTAGGTTACGTTAGGTTATGTTAGGTTAGGTTAGGTACCGTTAGGTTAGGTTAGGTTAGGTTACGTTAGGTTAGGTTAAGTTAGGTTAGGTTAGGTTTGGTTAGCTTAGGTTAGGTTAGCTTAGGTTGGGTTAGGTTAGGTTAGGTTAGGTTACGTTAGGTTAGGTTAGGTTAGGTTAGGTTAGGTTACGTTAGGTTAGGTTAGGTTAGGTTAGGTTTGGTTAGGTTAGGTTAGGTTAGGTTAGGGTATGTTAGGTTAGGTTAGGTTAGGTTGGTTTAGGTAAGGTTAGGTTAGGTTAAGATATGAACCGCGCTAAAACCGCATTAAACAATGTCACTTAGTGAGATGCTGTGTTTTTCACCATTACAAGTCGGGAACTGCGATATCTAATGTGAAAGCGCATGAAACCGTCGTAATCTTGTAGAAAACATTGTAAAGTAGCGAATAAAACGTTTTCTAACGATAGAAGTGCGAAGGTTCGGTTAGTTTGAGTTATGTTAGTTTAAGATAGGTAGCGTCGTGAAACCACCAAAAACGACGTCATCTAACGAGATAGTGTTGTTTTAATGCGAGTACGAAACTGCGATAGGTAAAATGTTGTGAAAGCACACAAAATGGCATGAACAAGCCAAATACTGCGTGTTGTACCGTTACAAGTGCGAAACTGCTATGTTGTGACATTCTCGGTAAAGCGCATGCAAGTATCGTGAAACCTTAAAGAACGATGTCATTTAGCGAGATACAGCGTTCTGTACTGTAATAAGTTGGTGAGAAACTGTGAGGTCAAGCAAATATCGTAATTGTGAACGAAACAGTGTAATTGAGCGTCTTTAGATACAAGTGCGAATGTTAGGTTAGGTTGACATATCAACCGTCGTAAAACCGCATTAAACAATGTCACTTAGTGAGATGCTGTGTTTTTCACCATTACAAGTCGGGAACTGCGATATCTAATGTGAAAGCGCATGAAACCGTCGTAATCTTGTAGAAAACATTGTAAAGTAGCGAATAAAACGTTTTCTAACGATAGAAGTGCGAAGGTTCGGTTAGTTTGAGTTATGTTAGTTTAAGATAGGTAGCGTCGTGAAACCACCAAAAACGACGTCATCTAACGAGATAGTGTTGTTTTAATGCGAGTACGAAACTGCGATAGGTAAAATGTTGTGAAAGCACACAAAATGGCATGAACAAGCCAAATACTGCGTGTTGTACCGTTACAAGTGCGAAACTGCTATATTGTGATATTCTCGTTAAAGCGCATGCAAGCATCGTGAAACCTTAAAGAACAATGTCATTTAGCGAGATACAGCGTTCTGTACTGCAATAAGTTGGTGAAAAACTGTGAGGTTATGCAAATATCACAATTGTGAACGAAACAGTCTAATAGAGCGTTTTTCAATACAAGTACGAATGTTAGGTTAGGTTAAGATATGAACCGTCATAAAACCGCATTAAACAATGTCAATTACTGAGATGCAGTGTTTTTCACCATTAAAAGTGGGGAACTGCGATATTTAATGTGAAAGCGCTTGCAACCGTCGTTAGGTTAGGTTAGGTTAGGTTAGGTTAGGCTAGGTTTGGTTAGGTTAGGTTAGGTTAGGTTAGATTAGGTTAGGTTGGGTTGAGTTGGGTTAGGTTAGGTTAGGTTAGGTTAGGTTGGGTTAGGTTAGGTTAGGTTAGGTTAGATTAGGTTAGGTTGGGTTGAGTTGGGTTAGAAGGTTAGGTTAGGTTAGGTTGGGTTAGGTTAGGTTAGGTTAGGTTAGGTTACGTTAGGTTAGGTTAGGTTACGTTAGGTTAGGTTAGGTTAGGTAAGGATAATTTGGTTAGGTTAGGTAAGGTTAGGTTAGGTTAGGTTAGGTTGGGTTGGGTGTTGTTGGGTTGGGTTGGGTTGGGTTAGGTTGGGTTAGGTTAGGTTAGGTTACGTTAGGTTAGGTTAGGTTAGGTTACGTTAGGTTATGTTAGGTTAGGTTAGGTTACGTTAAGTTAGGTTAGGTCAGGTAAGGTTAGGTTACGTTAGAATAGGTTAGGTTAGGTTAGGTTACGTTAGGTTAGGTTAAGTTAGGTTAGGTTAGGTTTGGTTAACTTAGGTTAGGTTAGCTTAGGTTAGGTTAGGTTGGGTTGGGTTGGGTTAGGTTGGGTTAGGTTAGGTTAGGTTAGGTTAGGTTAGGTTGGGTTAGGTTAGTTTAGGTTAGGTTAGGTTAGGTTAGGTTGGGTTGGGTTGGGTTAGGTTAGGTTAGGTTAGGTTAGGTTAGGTAGGGTTAGGTTAGGTTAGGTTAGGTTACGTTAGGTTAAGGTATGAACCGTCGTAAAACCGCATTAAACAATGTCACTTAGTGAGATGCAGTGTTTTTCACCTTTACAAGTTGGGAACTGTGATATCTAATGTGAAAGCGCTTGAAACCGTCATAATGTTGTAGAAAGCAATGTAAAGTAGCGAGTAAAACGTTTTCTAACGATAGAAGTGCGAAGGTTATGTTAGGTTGAGTTATGTTAGTTTAAGCTAGGTAGCGTCGTGCAACTACCAAAAACGATGTCATCTAACGAGAGTGTTGTTTTATTGCGAGTACGAAACTGCGATAGGTGAAATATTGGGAAAGCACACAAAATGGCATGAACTAGCCAGATACTGCGTCTTGTGCCGTTACAAGTGCGAAACTGCTTTATTGCGATATTTTCGTTAAAGCGCATGCAAGTATCGTGAAACCTTAAAGAACGATGTCATTTAGCGAGATACAGCGTTCTGTACTGTAATAAGTTGGTGAGAAACTGTGAGGTCAAGCAAATATCGTAATTGTGAACGAAACAGTGTAATTGAGCGTATTTAGATACAAGTGCGAATGTTAGGTTAGGTTGAGATATCAACCGTCGTAAAACCGCATTAAACAATGTCACTTAGTGAGATGTAGTGTTTTTCAACATTACAAGTCGGGAACTACGATATCTAATGTGAAAGCGCATGAAACCGTCGTAATCTTGTAGAAAACATTGTAAAGTGGCGAGTAAAACGTTTTCTAACGATAGAAGTGCGAAGGTTAGGTTAGGTTAGGTTAGTTTAAGCTAGGTAGCGTCGTGAAACTACCAAAAACGACGTCATCTAACGAGATAGTGTTGTTTTATAGCGAGTATTAAACTGCGATAGGTGAAATGTTGTGAAAGCACACAAAACGGCATGAACAAGCCAAATACTGCGTGTTCTACCGTTACAAGTGCGAAACTGCTATATTGTGATATTCTCGTTAAAGCGCATGCAAGTATCGTGAAACCTTAAAGAACGATGTCATTTAGCGAGATACAGCGTTCTGTACTGTAATAAGTTGGTGAGAAACTGTGAGGTCAAGCAAATATCGTAATTGTGAACGAAACAGTGTAATTGAGCGTCTTTAGATACAAGTGCGAATGTTAGGTTAGGTTGACATATCAACCGTCGTAAAACCGCATTAAACAATGTCACTTAGTGAGATGTAGTGTTTTTCAACATTACAAGTCGGGAACTACGATATCTAATGTGAAAGCGCATGAAACCGTCGTAATCTTGTAGAAAACATTGTAAAGTTGCGAGTAAAACGTTTTCTAACGATAGAAGTGCGAAGGTTAGGTTAGGTTAGGTTAGTTTAAGCTAGGTAGCGTCGTGAAACTACCAAAAACGACGTCATCTAACGAGATAGTGTTGTTTTATTGCGAGTATTAAACTGCGATAGGTGAAATGTTGTGAATGCACACAAAACGGCATGAACAAGCCAAATACTGCGTGTTCTACCGTTACAAGTGCGAAACTGCTATGTTGTGACATTCTCGGTAAAGCGCATGCGAGTATCGTGAAACCTTAAAGAACGATGTCATTTAGCGAGATACAGCGTTATGTACTGTAATAAGTTGGTGAGAAACTGTGAGGTCAAGCAAATATCGTAATTGTGAACGAAACAGTGTAATTGAGCGTATTTAGATACAAGTGCGAATGTTAGGTTATGTTGAGATATCAACCGTCGTAAAACCGCATTAAACAATGTCACTTAGTGAGATGTAGTGTTTTTCAACATTACAAGTCGGGAACTACGATATCTAATGTGAAAGCGCATGAAACCGTCGTAATCTTGTAGAAAACATTGTAAAGTTGCGAGTAAAACGTTTTCTAACGATAGAAGTGCGAAGGTTAGCTTGAGTTATGTTAGTTTAAGCTATATAGCGTCGTGAGACCACCAAAAAGGACGTCATCTAACGAGATAGTGTTGTTTTATTGCATGTACGAAACTGCAATAGGTGAAATGTTGTGAATGTACAGAAAACGACTTGAACAAGCCAGATACTGCGTGTTGTACCGTTACAAGTGCGAAACTGCTATGTTGTGATATTCTCGTTAAAGCGCATGAAAGCATCGTGAAACCTTAAAGAACGATGTCATTTAGCGAGATACAGCGTTCTGTACTGCAATAAGTTGGTGAAAAACTGTGAGGTTATGCAAATATCCTAATTGTGAACGAAACAGTGTAATAGAGCGTTTTTTAATACAAGTGCGAATGTTAGGTTAGGTTAAGATATGAACCGTCGTAAAACCGCATTAATCAATGTCACTTAGTAAGATGCAGTGTTTTTCACCATTACAAGTCGGGAACTGCGATATCTAATGTGAAAGCGCTTGCAAACGTCGTTAGGTTAGGTTAGGTTAGGTTAGGTTACGTTAGGTTAGGTTAGGTTAGGTTAGGTTAGGTTAGGTTTGGTTAGGTTAGGTTAGGTTAGGTTAGGGTATGTTAGGTTAGGTTAGGTTAGGTTGGTTTAGGTAAGGTTAGGTTAGGTTAAGATATGAACCGCGCTAAAACCGCAATAAACAATGTCACTTAGTGAGATGCTGTGTTTTTCACCATTACAAGTCGGGAACTGCGATATCTAATGTGAAAGCGCATGAAACCGTCGTAATCTTGTAGAAAACATTGTCAAGTAGCGAATAAAACGTTTTCTAACGATAGAAGTGCGAAGGTTCGGTTAGTTTGAGTTATGTTAGTTTAAGCTAGGTAGCGTCGTGAAACCACCAAAAACGACGTCATCTAACGAGATAGTGTTGTTTTAATGCGATTACGAAACTGCGATAGGTAAAATGTTGTGAAAGCACACAAAACGGCATGAACAAGCCAAATACTGCGTGTTGTACCGTTACAAGTGCGAAACTGCTATGTTGTGACATTCTCGGTAAAGCGCATGCAAGTATCGTGAAACCTTAAAGAACGATGTCATTTAGCGAGATACAGCGTTCTGTACTGTAATAAGTTGGTGAGAAACTGTGAGGTCAAGCAAATATCGTAATTGTGAACGAAACAGTGTAATTGAGCGTCTTTAGATACAAGTGCGAATGTTAGGTTAGGTTGACATATCAACCGTCGTAAAACCGCATTAAACAATGTCACTTAGTGAGATGTAGTGCTTTTCAACATTACAAGTCGGGAACTACGATATCTAATGTGAAAGCGCATGAAACCGTCGTAATCTTGTAGAAAACATTGTAAAGTTGCGAGTAAAACGTTTTCTAACGATAGAAGTGCGAAGGTTAGGTTAGGTTAGGTTAGTTTAAGCTAGGTAGCGTCGTGAAACTACCAAAAACGACGTCATCTAACGAGATAGTGTTGTTTTATTGCGAGTATTAAACTGCGATAGGTGAAATGTTGTGAATGCACACAAAACGGCATGAACAAGCCAAATACTGCGTGTTCTACCGTTACAAGTGCGAAACTGCTATATTGTGATATTCTCGCTAAAGCGCATGCAAGCATCGTGAAACCTTAAAGAACAATGTCATGTAGCGAGATACAGCGTTCTGTACTGCAATAAGTTGGTGAAAAACTTTGAGGTTATGCAAATATCGTAATTGTGAACGAAACAGTGTAATAGAGCGTTTTTCAATACAAGTACGAATGTTAGGTTAGGTTAAGATATGAACCGTCGTAAAACCGCATTAAACAATGTCACTTAGTGAGATGCAGTGTTTTTCACCATTACAAGTTGGGAACTGCGATATCTAATGTGAAAGCGCTTGAAACCGTCGTAATGTTGTAGAAAGCAATGTAAAGTAGCGAGTAAAACGTTTTCTAACGATAGAAGTGCGAAGGTTATGTTAGGTTGAGTTATGTTAGTTTAGGCTAGGTAGCGTCGTGAAACCACCAAAAACGACGTCATCTAACGAGATAGTGTTGTTTTATTGCGAGTATTAAACTGCGATAGGTGAAATGTTGTGAATGCACACAAAACGGCATGAACAAGCCAAATACTGCGTGTTCTACCGTTACAAGTGCGAAACTGCTATATTGTGATATTCTCGCTAAAGCGCATGCAAGCATCGTGAAACCTTAAAGAACAATGTCATGTAGCGAGATACAGCGTTCTGTACTGCAATAAGTTGGTGAAAAACTGTGAGGTTATGCAAATATCGTAATTGTGAACGAAACAGTGTAATAGAGCGTTTTTCAATACAAGTACGAATGTTAGGTTAGGTTAAGATATGAACCGTCGTAAAACCGCATTAAACAATGTCACTTAGTGAGATGCAGTGTTTTTCACCATTACAAGTTGGGAACTACGATATCTAATGTGAAAGCGCATGAAACCGTCGTAATCTTGTAGAAAACATTGTAAAGTTGCGAGTAAAACGTTTTCTAACGATAGAAGTGCGAAGGTTAGGTTAGGTTAGGTTAGCTTAAGCTAGGTAGCGTCGTCAAACTACCAAAAACGACGTCATCTAATGAGATAGTGTTGTTTTATTGCGAGTATTAAACTGCGATAGGTGAAATGTTGTGAATGCACACAAAACGGCATGAACAAGCCAAACACTGCGTGTTCTACCGTTACAAGTGCGAAACTGCTATATTGTGATATTCTCGTTAAAGCGCATGCAAGCATCGTGAAACCTTAAAGAACAATGTCATTTAGCGAGATACAGCGTTCTGTACTGCAATAAGTTGGTGAAAAACTGTGAGGTTATGCAAATATCGTAATTGTGAACGAAACAGTGTAATAGAGCGTTTTTCAATACAAGTACGAATGTTAGGTTAGGTTAAGATATGAACCGTCGTAAAACCGCATTAAACAATGTCACTTAGTGAGATGCAGTGTTTTTCACCATTACAAGTTGGGAACTGCAATATCTAATGTGAAAGCGCTTGCAAACGTCGTTAGGTTAGGTTAGGTTAGGTTAGGTTAGGTTACGTTAGGTTAGGTTTGGTTAGGTTCGGTTAGGTTAGGTTAGGTTATGTTAGGTTAGGTTGGGTTAGGTTAGGTTAGGTTACGTTAGGTTAAGGTATGAACCGTCGTAAAACCGCAATAAACAATGTCACTTAGTGAGATGCAGTGTTTTTCACCTTTAAAGTCGGGAACTGCGATATCTAATGTGAAAGCGCTTGAAACCGTCGTAATGTTGTAGAAAGCAATGTAAAGTAGCGAGTAAAACGTTTTCTAACGATAGAAGTGCGAAGGTCATGTTAGGTTGAGTTCTGTTAGTTTAAGCTAGGTAGCGTCGTGAAACTACCAAAAACAACGTCATCTAACGAGATAGTGTTGTTTTATTGCGAGTACGAAACTGCGATAGATAAAATGTTGTGAAAGCACACAAAATGGCATGAACAAGCCAAATACTGCGTGTTGTACCGTTACAAGTGCGAAACTGCTATGTTGTGACATTCTCGGTAAAGCGCATGCAAGTATCGTGAAACCTTAAAGAACGATGTCATTTAGCGAGATACAGCGTTCTGTACTGTAATAAGTTGGTGAGAAACTGTGAGGTCAAGCAAATATCGTAATTGTGAACGAAACAGTGTAATTGAGCGTCTTTAGATACAAGTGTGAATGTTAGGTTAGGTTGACATATCAACCGTCGTAAAACCGCATTAAACAATGTCACTTAGTGAGATGTAGTGTTTTTCAACATTACAAGTCGGGAACTACGATAACTAATGTGAAAGCGCATGAAACCGTCGTAATCTTGTAGAAAACATTGTAAAGTTGCGAGTAAAACGTTTTCTAACGATAGAAGTGCGAAGGTTAGGTTAGGTTAGGTTAGTTTAAGCTAGGTAGCGTCGTGAAACTACCAAAAACGACGTCATCTAACGAGATAGTGTTGTTTTATTGCGAGTATTAAACTGCGATAGGTGAAATGTTGTGAATGCACACAAAACGGCATGAACAAGCCAAATACTGCGTGTTCTACCGTTACAAGTGCGAAACTGCTATATTGTGATATTCTCGTTAAAGCGCATGCAAGCATCGTGAAACCTTAAAGAACAATGTCATTTAGCGAGATACAGCGTTCTGTACTGCAATAAGTTGGTGAAAAACTGTGAGGTTATGCAAATATCGTAATTGTGAACGAAACAGTCTAATAGAGCGTTTTTCAATACAAGTACGAATGTTAGGTTAGGTTAAGATATGAACCGTCATAAAACCGCATTAAACAATGTCAATTACTGAGATGCAGTGTTTTTCACCATTAAAAGTGGGGAACTGCGATATTTAATGTGAAAGCGCTTGCAACCGTCGTTAGGTTAGGTTAGGTTAGGTTAGGTTAGGCTAGGTTTGGTTAGGTTAGGTTAGGTTACGTTAGATTAGGTTAGGTTGGGTTGAGTTGGGTTAGGTTAGGTTAGGTTACGTTAGGTTGGGTTAGGTTAGGTTAGGTTAGGTTAGATTAGGTTAGGTTGGGTTGAGTTGGGTTAGAAGGTTAGGTTAGGTTAGGTTGGGTTAGGTTAGGTTAGGTTAGGTTACGTTAGGTTAGGTTAGGTTACGTTAGGTTAGGTTAGGTTAGGTAAGGATAATTTGGTTAGGTTAGGTAAGGTTAGGTTAGGTTAGGTTAGGTTGGGTTGGGTGTTGTTGGGTTGGGTTGGGTTGGGTTAGGTTGGGTTAGGTTAGGTTAGGTTACGTTAGGTTAGGTTAGGTTAGGTTACGTTAGGTTATGTTAGGTTAGGTTAGGTTACGTTAAGTTAGGTTAGGTCAGGTAAGGTTAGGTTACGTTAAAATAGGTTAGGTTAGGTTAGGTTACGTTAGGTTAGGTTAAGTTAGGTTAGGTTAGGTTTGGTTAACTTAGGTTAGGTTAGCTTAGGTTAGGTTAGGTTGGGTTGGGTTGGGTTAGGTTGGGTTAGGTTAGGTTAGGTTAGGTTAGGTTAGGTTGGGTTAGGTTAGTTTAGGTTAGGTTAGGTTAGGTTAGGTTGGGTTGGGTTGGGTTAGGTTAGGTTAGGTTAGGTTAGGTTAGGTA
This sequence comes from Rhipicephalus microplus, assembly GCF_043290135.1. Taxonomy (NCBI): domain Eukaryota; kingdom Metazoa; phylum Arthropoda; class Arachnida; order Ixodida; family Ixodidae; genus Rhipicephalus; species Rhipicephalus microplus. The sequence goes on along the minus strand of NW_027464606.1, from coordinate 3,115,988 downwards.
GGGTTAGGTTAGGTTAGGTTAGGTTACGTTAGGTTAAGGTATGAACCGTCGTAAAACCGCATTAAACAATGTCACTTAGTGAGATGCAGTGTTTTTCACCTTTACAAGTTGGGAACTGTGATATCTAATGTGAAAGCGCTTGAAACCGTCATAATGTTGTAGAAAGCAATGTAAAGTAGCGAGTAAAACGTTTTCTAGATAGAAGTGCGAAGGTTATGTTAGGTTGAGTTGTGTTAGTTTAAGCTAGGTAGCGTCGTGCAACTACCAAAAACGATGTCATCTAACGAGAGTGTTGTTTTATTGCGAGTACGAAACTGCGATAGGTGAAATATTGGGAAAGCACACAAAATGGCATGAACTAGCCAGATACTGCGTCTTGTGCCGTTAAAAGTGCGAAACTGCTTTATTGCGATATTTTCGTTAAAGCGCATGCAAGTATCGTGAAACCTTAAAGAACGATGTCATTTAGCGAGATACAGCGTTCTGTACTGTAATAAGTTGGTGAGAAACTGTGAGGTCAAGCAAATATCGTAATTGTGAACGAAACAGTGTAATTGAGCGTATTTAGATACAAGTGCGAATGTTAGGTTAGGTTGAGATATCAACCGTCGTAAAACCGCATTAAACAATGTCACTTAGTGAGATGTAGTGTTTTTCAACATTACAAGTCGGGAACTACGATATCTAATGTGAAAGCGCATGAAACCGTCGTAATCTTGTAGAAAACATTGTAAAGTGGCGAGTAAAACGTTTTCTAACGATAGAAGTGCGAAGGTTAGGTTAGGTTAGGTTAGTTTAAGCTAGGTAGCGTCGTGAAACTACCAAAAACGACGTCATCTAACGAGATAGTGTTGTTTTATAGCGAGTATTAAACTGCGATAGGTGAAATGTTGTGAAAGCACACAAAACGGCATGAACAAGCCAAATACTGCGTGTTCTACCGTTACAAGTGCGAAACTGCTATATTGTGATATTCTCGTTAAAGCGCATGCAAGTATCGTGAAACCTTAAAGAACGATGTCATTTAGCGAGATACAGCGTTCTGTACTGTAATAAGTTGGTGAGAAACTGTGAGGTCAAGCAAATATCGTAATTGTGAACGAAACAGTGTAATTGAGCGTCTTTAGATACAAGTGCGAATGTTAGGTTAGGTTGACATATCAACCGTCGTAAAACCGCATTAAACAATGTCACTTAGTGAGATGTAGTGTTTTTCAACATTACAAGTCGGGAACTACGATATCTAATGTGAAAGCGCATAAAACCGTCGTAATCTTGTAGAAAACATTGTAAAGTTGCGAGTAAAACGTTTTCTAACGATAGAAGTGCGAAGGTTAGGTTAGGTTAGGTTAGTTTAAGCTAGGTAGCGTCGTGAAACTACCAAAAACGACGTCATCTAACGAGATAGTGTTGTTTTATTGCGAGTATTAAACTGCGATAGGTGAAATGTTGTGAATGCACACAAAACGGCATGAACAAGCCAAATACTGCGTGTTCTACCGTTACAAGTGCGAAACTGCTATGTTGTGACATTCTCGGTAAAGCGCATGCGAGTATCGTGAAACCTTAAAGAACGATGTCATTTAGCGAGATACAGCGTTATGTACTGTAATAAGTTGGTGAGAAACTGTGAGGTCAAGCAAATATCGTAATTGTGAACGAAACAGTGTAATTGAGCGTATTTAGATACAAGTGCGAATGTTAGGTTATGTTGAGATATCAACCGTCGTAAAACCGCATTAAACAATGTCACTTAGTGAGATGTAGTGTTTTTCAACATTACAAGTCGGGAACTACGATATCTAATGTGAAAGCGCATGAAACCGTCGTAATCTTGTAGAAAACATTGTAAAGTTGCGAGTAAAACGTTTTCTAACGATAGAAGTGCGAAGGTTAGCTTGAGTTATGTTAGTTTAAGCTATATAGCGTCGTGAGACCACCAAAAAGGACGTCATCTAACGAGATAGTGTTGTTTTATTGCATGTACGAAACTGCAATAGGTGAAATGTTGTGAATGTACAGAAAACGACTTGAACAAGCCAGATACTGCGTGTTGTACCGTTACAAGTGCGAAACTGCTATGTTGTGATATTCTCGTTAAAGCGCATGAAAGCATCGTGAAACCTTAAAGAACGATGTCATTTAGCGAGATACAGCGTTCTGTACTGCAATAAGTTGGTGAAAAACTGTGAGGTTATGCAAATATCCTAATTGTGAACGAAACAGTGTAATAGAGCGTTTTTTAATACAAGTGCGAATGTTAGGTTAGGTTAAGATATGAACCGTCGTAAAACCGCATTAATCAATGTCACTTAGTAAGATGCAGTGTTTTTCACCATTACAAGTCGGGAACTGCGATATCTAATGTGAAAGCGCTTGCAAACGTCGTTAGGTTAGGTTAGGTTAGGTTAGGTTAGGTTACGTTAGGTTAGGTTAGGTTAGGTTAGGTTAGGTTAGGTTAGGTTAGGTTAGGTTTGGTTAGGTTAGGTTAGGTTAGGTTAGGGTATGTTAGGTTAGGTTAGGTTAGGTTGGTTTAGGTAAGGTTAGGTTAGGTTAAGATATGAACCGCGCTAAAACCGCAATAAACAATGTCACTTAGTGAGATGCTGTGTTTTTCACCATTACAAGTCGGGAACTGCGATATCTTATGTGAAAGCGCATGAAACCGTCGTAATCTTGTAGAAAACATTGTCAAGTAGCGAATAAAACGTTTTCTAACGATAGAAGTGCGAAGGTTCGGTTAGTTTGAGTTATGTTAGTTTAAGCTAGGTAGCGTCGTGAAACCACCAAAAACGACGTCATCTAACGAGATAGTGTTGTTTTAATGCGATTACGAAACTGCGATAGGTAAAATGTTGTGAAAGCACACAAAACGGCATGAACAAGCCAAATACTGCGTGTTGTACCGTTACAAGTGCGAAACTGCTATGTTGTGACATTCTCGGTAAAGCGCATGCAAGTATCGTGAAACCTTAAAGAACGATGTCATTTAGCGAGATACAGCGTTCTGTACTGTAATAAGTTGGTGAGAAACTGTGAGGTCAAGCAAATATCGTAATTGTGAACGAAACAGTGTAATTGAGCGTCTTTAGATACAAGTGCGAATGTTAGGTTAGGTTGACATATCAACCGTCGTAAAACCGCATTAAACAATGTCACTTAGTGAGATGTAGTGCTTTTCAACATTACAAGTCGGGAACTACGATATCTAATGTGAAAGCGCATGAAACCGTCGTAATCTTGTAGAAAACATTGTAAAGTTGCGAGTAAAACGTTTTCTAACGATAGAAGTGCGAAGGTTAGGTTAGGTTAGGTTAGTTTAAGCTAGGTAGCGTCGTGAAACTACCAAAAACGACGTCATCTAACGAGATAGTGTTGTTTTATTGCGAGTATTAAACTGCGATAGGTGAAATGTTGTGAATGCACACAAAACGGCATGAACAAGCCAAATACTGCGTGTTCTACCGTTACAAGTGCGAAACTGCTATATTGTGATATTCTCGCTAAAGCGCATGCAAGCATCGTGAAACCTTAAAGAACAATGTCATGTAGCGAGATACAGCGTTCTGTACTGCAATAAGTTGGTGAAAAACTGTGAGGTTATGCAAATATCGTAATTGTGAACGAAACAGTGTAATAGAGCGTTTTTCAATACAAGTACGAATGTTAGGTTAGGTTAAGATATGAACCGTCGTAAAACCGCATTAAACAATGTCACTTAGTGAGATGCAGTGTTTTTCACCATTACAAGTTGGGAACTGCGATATCTAATGTGAAAGCGCTTGAAACCGTCGTAATGTTGTAGAAAGCAATGTAAAGTAGCGAGTAAAACGTTTTCTAACGATAGAAGTGCGAAGGTTATGTTAGGTTGAGTTATGTTAGTTTAGGCTAGGTAGCGTCGTGAAACCACCAAAAACGACGTCATCTAACGAGATAGTGTTGTTTTATTGCGAGTATTAAACTGCGATAGGTGAAATGTTGTGAATGCACACAAAACGGCATGAACAAGCCAAATACTGCGTGTTCTACCGTTACAAGTGCGAAACTGCTATATTGTGATATTCTCGCTAAAGCGCATGCAAGCATCGTGAAACCTTAAAGAACAATGTCATGTAGCGAGATACAGCGTTCTGTACTGCAATAAGTTGGTGAAAAACTGTGAGGTTATGCAAATATCGTAATTGTGAACGAAACAGTGTAATAGAGCGTTTTTCAATACAAGTACGAATGTTAGGTTAGGTTAAGATATGAACCGTCGTAAAACCGCATTAAACAATGTCACTTAGTGAGATGCAGTGTTTTTCACCATTACAAGTTGGGAACTACGATATCTAATGTGAAAGCGCATGAAACCGTCGTAATCTTGTAGAAAACATTGTAAAGTTGCGAGTAAAACGTTTTCTAACGATAGAAGTGCGAAGGTTAGGTTAGGTTAGGTTAGCTTAAGCTAGGTAGCGTCGTGAAACTACCAAAAACGACGTCATCTAATGAGATAGTGTTGTTTTATTGCGAGTATTAAACTGCGATAGGTGAAATGTGAATGCACACAAAACGGCATGAACAAGCCAAATACTGCGTGTTCTACCGTTACAAGTGCGAAACTGCTATATTGTGATATTCTCGTTAAAGCGCATGCAAGCATCGTGAAACCTTAAAGAACAATGTCATTTAGCGAGATACAGCGTTCTGTACTGCAATAAGTTGGTGAAAAACTGTGAGGTTATGCAAATATCGTAATTGTGAACGAAACAGTGTAATAGAGCGTTTTTCAATACAAGTACGAATGTTAGGTTAGGTTAAGATATGAACCGTCGTAAAACCGCATTAAACAATGTCACTTAGTGAGATGCAGTGTTTTTCACCATTACAAGTTGGGAACTGCAATATCTAATGTGAAAGCGCTTGCAAACGTCGTTAGGTTAGGTTAAGTTAGGTTAGGTTAGGTTAGGTTACGTTAGGTTAGGTTTGGTTAGGTTCGGTTAGGTTAGGTTAGGTTTTGTTAGGTTAGGTTGGGTTAGGTTAGGTTAGGTTACGTTAGGTTAAGGTATGAACCGTCGTAAAACCGCAATAAACAATGTCACTTAGTGAGATGCAGTGTTTTTCACCTTTAAAGTCGGGAACTGCGATATCTAATGTGAAAGCGCTTGAAACCGTCGTAATGTTGTAGAAAGCAATGTAAAGTAGCGAGTAAAACGTTTTCTAACGATAGAAGTGCGAAGGTCATGTTAGGTTGAGTTATGTTAGTTTAAGCTAGGTAGCGTCGTGAAACTACCAAAAACAACGTCATCTAACGAGATAGTGTTGTTTTATTGCGAGTACGAAACTGCGATAGATAAAATGTTGTGAAAGCACACAAAATGGCATGAACAAGCCAAATACTGCGTGTTGTACCGTTACAAGTGCGAAACTGCTATGTTGTGACATTCTCGGTAAAGCGCATGCAAGTATCGTGAAACCTTAAAGAACGATGTCATTTAGCGAGATACAGCGTTCTGTACTGTAATAAGTTGGTGAGAAACTGTGAGGTCAAGCAAATATCGTAATTGTGAACGAAACAGTGTAATTGAGCGTCTTTAGATACAAGTGTGAATGTTAGGTTAGGTTGACATATCAACCGTCGTAAAACCGCATTAAACAATGTCACTTAGTGAGATGTAGTGTTTTTCAACATTACAAGTCGGGAACTACGATAACTAATGTGAAAGCGCATGAAACCGTCGTAATCTTGTAGAAAACATTGTAAAGTTGCGAGTAAAACGTTTTCTAACGATAGAAGTGCGAAGGTTAGGTTAGGTTAGGTTAGTTTAAGCTAGGTAGCGTCGTGAAACTACCAAAAACGACGTCATCTAACGAGATAGTGTTGTTTTATTGCGAGTATTAAACTGCGATAGGTGAAATGTTGTGAATGCACACAAAACGGCATGAACAAGCCAAATACTGCGTGTTCTACCGTTACAAGTGCGAAACTGCTATATTGTGATATTCTCG
>NW_027464606.1:3097500-3107500 GCF_043290135.1 Rhipicephalus microplus | reverse complement strand
TAGGTTAGGTTGGGTTAGGTTAGGTTAGGTTAGGTTAGGTTACGTTAGGTTAGGTTAGGTTACGTTAGGTTAGGTTAGGTTAGGTTACGTTAGGTTAGGTTAGGTTAGGTAAGGATAATTTGGTTAGGTTAGGTAAGGTTAGGTTAGGTTAGGTTAGGTTGGGTTGGGTGTTGTTGGGTTGGGTTGGGTTGGGTTAGGTTGGGTTAGGTTAGGTTAGGTTGCGTTAGGTTAGGTTAGGTTAGGTTAGGTTACGTTAGGTTATGTTAGGTTAGGTTAGGTTACGTTAGGTTAGGTTAGGTCAGGTAAGGTTAGGTTACGTTAGAATAGGTTAGGTTATGTTAGGTTACGTTAGGTTAGGTTAAGTTAGGTTAGGTTAGGTTTGGTTAACTTAGGTTAGGTTAGCTTAGGTTAGGTTAGGTTGGGTTGGGTTGGGTTAGGTTGGGTTAGGTTACGTTAGGTTAGGTTTGGTTAGGTTAGGTTAGGTTAGGTTATGTTAGGTTATGTTGGGTTAGGTTAGGTTACGTTAGGTTAAGGTATGAACCGTCGTAAAACCGCAATAAACAATGTCACTTAGTGAGATGCAGTGTTTTTCACCTTTACAAGTCGGGAACTGCGATATCTAATGTGAAAGCGCTTGAAACCGTCGTAATGTTGTAGAAAGCAATGTAAAGTAGCGAGTAAAACGTTTTCTAACGATAGAAGTGCGAAGGTTATGTTAGGTTGAGTTATGTTAGTTTAAGCTAGGTAGCGTCGTGAAACCACCAAAAACGACGTCATCTAACGAGATAGTGTTGTTTTATTGCGGGTACGAAACTGCGATAGGTAAAATGTTGTGAAAGCACACAAAACGGCATGAACAAGCCAAATACTGCGTGTTGTACCGTTACAAGTGCGAAAGTGCTATGTTGTGACATTCTCGCTAAAGCGCATGCAAGTATCGTGAAACCTTAAAGAACGATGTCATTTAGGCAGATACAGCGTTCTGTACTGTAATAAGTTGGTGAGAAACATTGAGGTCAAGCAAATATCGTAATTGTGAACGAAACAGTGTAATTGAGCGTCTTTAGATACAAGTGCGAATGTTAGGTTAGGTTGACATATGAACCGTCGTAAAACCGCATTAAACAATGTCACTTAGTGAGATAAAGTGTTTTTCAACATTACAAGTCGGGAACTACGATATCTAATGTGAAAGCGCATGAAACCGTCGTAATCTTGTAGAAAACATTGTAGAGTGGCGAGTAAAACGTTTTCTAACGATAGAAGTGCGAAGGTTAGGTTAGGTTAGGTTAGTTTAAGCTAGGTAGCGTCGTGAAACTACCAAAAACGACGTCATCTAACGAGATAGTGTTGTTTTATAGCGAGTAGTAAACTGCGATAGGTGAAATATTGTGAAAGCAGACAAAACGGCATGAACAAGCCAAATACTGCGTGTTCTACCGTTACAAGTGCGAAACTGCTATATTGTGATATTCTCGTTAAAGCGCCTGCAAGCATCGTGAAACCTTAAAGAACAATGTCATTTAGCGAGATACAGCGTTCTGTACTGCAATAAGTTGGTGAAAAACTGTGAGGTTATGCAAATATCGTAATTGTGAACAAAACAGTGTAATAGAGCGTTTTTAGATACAAGTGCGAATGTTAGGTTAGGTTAAGATATGAACCGTCGTAAAACCGCATTAAACAATGTCAATTACTGAGATGCAGTGTTTTTCACCATTAAAAGTGGGGAACTGCGATATTTAATGTGAAAGCGCTTGCAACCGTCGTTAGGTTAGGTTAGGTTAGGTTAGGTTAGGTTAGGTTAGGTTAGGTTTGGTTAGGTTAGGTTAGGTTAGGTTAGATTAGGTTAGGTTGGGTTGGGTTGAGTTGGGTTAGGTTAGGTTAGGTTAGGTTAGGTTGGGTTAGGTCAGGTTAGGTTAGGTTAGGTTACGTTAGGTTAGGTTAGGTTACGTTAGGTTAGGTTAGGTTACGTTAGGTTAGGTTAGGTTAGGTAAGGATAATTTGGTTAGGTTAGGTAAGGTTAGGTTATGTTAGGGTAGGTTGGGTTGGGTGTTGTTGGGTTGGGTTGGGTTGGGTTAGGTTGGGTTAGGTTAGGTTAGGTTACGTTAGGTTAGGTTAGGTTAGGTTACGTTAGGTTATGTTAGGTTAGGTTAGGTTACGTTAGGTTAGGTTAGGTCAGGTAAGGTTAGGTTACGTTAGAATAGGTTAGGTTAGGTTACGTTAGGTTAGGTTAAGTTAGGTTAGGTTAGGTTAGGTTAGGTTGGGTTGGTTTGGGTTAGGTTGGGTTAGGTTAGGTTAGGTTAGGTTGGGTTAGGTTAGTTTAGGTTAGGTTAGGTTAGGTTGGGTTGGGTTGGGTTAGGTTAGGTTAGGTTAGGTAAGGTTAGGTTAGGTTAGGTTAGGTTAAGGTATGAACCGTTGTAAAACCGCATTAAACAATGTCACTTAGTGAGATGCAGTGTTTTTCATTTTTACAAGTTGGGAACTGTGATATCTAATGTGAAAGCGCTTGAAACCGTCGTAATGTTGTAGAAAGCAATGTAAAGTAGCGAGTAAAACGTTTTCTAACGATAGAAGTGCGAAGGTCATGTTAGGTTGAGTTATGTTAGTTTAAGCTAGGTAGCGTCGTGAAACTACCAAAAACAACGTCATCTAACGAGATAGTGTTGTTTTATTGCGAGTACGAAACTGCGATAGGTGAAATGTTGTGAAAGCACACAAAACAGCATGAACAAGCCAAATACTGCGTGTTGTACCGTTACAAGTGCGAAACTGCTATGTTGTGACATTCTCGGTAAAGCGCATGCAAGTATCGTGAAACCTTAAAGAACGATGTCGTTTAGCGAGATACAGCGTTCTGTACTGTAATAAGTTGGTGAGAAACTGTGAGGTCTAGCAAATATCGTAATTGTGAACGAAACAGTGTAATTGAGCGTCTTTAGATACAAGTGCGAATGTTAGGTTAGGTTGACATATCAACCGTCGTAAAACCGCAATAAACAATGTCACTTAGTGAGATGTAGTGTTTTTCAACATTACAAGTCGGGAACTACGATATCTAATGTGAAAGCGCATGAAACCGTCGTAATCTTGTAGAAAACATTCTAAAGTGGCGAGTAAAACGTTTTCTAACGATAGAAGTGCGAAGGTTAGGTTAGGTTAGGTTAGGTTAGTTTAAGCTAGGTAGCGTCGTGAAACTACCAAAAACGACGTCATCTAACGAGATAGTGTTGTTTTATAGCGAGTATTAAACTGCGATAGGTGAAATCTTGTGAATGCACACAAAACGGCATGAACAAGCCAAATACTGCGTGTTCTACCGTTACAAGTGCGAAACTGCTATATTGTGATATTCTCGTTAAAGCGCATGCAAGCATCGTGAAACCTTAAAGAACAATGTCATTTAGCGAGATACAGCGTTCTGTACTGCAATAAGTTGGTGAAAAACTGTGAGGTTATGCAAATATCGTAATTGTGAACAAAACAGTGTAATAGAGCGTTTTTAGATACAAGTGCGAATGTTAGGTTAGGTTAAGATATGAACCGTCGTAAAACCGCATTAAACAATGTCAATTACTGAGATGCAGTGTTTTTCACCATTAAAAGTAGGGAACTGCGATATTTAATGTGAAAGCGCTTGCAACCGTCGTTAGGTTAGGTTAGGTTAGGTTAGGTTAGGTTAGGTTAGGTTAGGTTAGATTAGGTTAGGTTGGGTTGAGTTGGGTTAGGTTAGGTTAGGTTAGGTTAGGTTGGGTTATGTCAGGTTAGGTTAGGTTAGGTTACGTTAGGTTAGGTTAGGTTACGTTAGGTTAGGTTAGGTTAGGTTACGTTAGGTTAGGTTAGGTTAGGTTAGGTTGGGTTGGGTGTTGTTGGGTTGGGTTGGGTTGGGTTAGGTTGGGTTAGGTTAGGTTAGGTTGCGTTAGGTTAGGTTAGGTTAGGTTAGGTTACGTTAGGTTATGTTAGGTTAGGTTAGGTTACGTTAGGTTAGGTTAGGTCAGGTAAGGTTAGGTTACGTTAGAATAGGTTAGGTTATGTTAGGTTACGTTAGGTTAGGTTAAGTTAGGTTAGGTTAGGTTTGGTTAACTTAGGTTAGGTTAGCTTAGGTTAGGTTAGGTTGGGTTGGGTTGGGTTAGGTTGGGTTAGGTTAGGTTGGGTTAGGTTAGGTTGGGTTAGGTTAGTTTAGGTTAGGTTAGGTTAGGTTGGGTTGGGTTGGGTTAGGTTAGGTTAGGTTAGGTTAGGTAAGGTTAGGTTAGGTTAGGTTAGGTTACGTTAGGTTAAGGTATGAACCGTCGTAAAACCGCATTAAACAATGTCACTTAGTGAGATGCAGTGTTTTTCACCTTTACAAGTTGGGAACTGTGATATCTAATGTGAAAGCGCTTGAAACCGTCATAATGTTGTAGAAAGCAATATAAAGTAGCGAGTAAAACGTTTTCTAACGATAGAAGTGCGAAGGTTATGTTAGGTTGAGTTATGTTAGTTTAAGCTAGGTAGCGTCGTGCAACTACCAAAAACAACGTCATCTAACGAGATAGTGTTCTTTTATTGCGAGTACGAAACTGCGATAGGTGAAATGTTGTGAAAGCACACAAAACGGCATGAACAAGCCAAATACTGCGTGTTGTACCGTTACAAGTGCGAAACTGCTATGTTGTGACATTCTCGGTAAAGCGCATGCAAGTATCGTGAAACCTAAAGAACGATGTCATTTAGCGAGATACAGCGTTCTGTACTGCAATAAGTTGGTGAAAAACTGAGGATATGCAAATATCCTAATTGTGAACGAAACAGTGTAATAGAGCGTTTTTTAATACAAGTGCGAATGTTAGGTTAGGTTAAGATATGAACCGTCGTAAAACCGCATTAAACAATGTCACTTAGTGAGATGCAGTGTTTTTCACCATTACAAGTCGGGAACTGCGATATCTAATGTGAAAGCGCTTGCAAACGTCGTTAGGTTAGGTTAGGTTTGGTTAGGTTAGGTTAGGTTAGGTTACGTTAGGTTAGGTTAGGTTAGGTTAGGTTAGGTTAGGGTATGTTAGGTAAGGTTTGGTTAGGTTAGGTTAGGTTAGGTTGGGTTAGGTAAGGTTAGGTTAGGTTAAGATATGAACCGCGCTAAAACCGCATTAAACAATGTCACTTAGTGAGATGCTGTGTTTTTCACCATTACAAGTCGGGAACTGCGATATCTAATGTGAAAGCGCATGAAACCGTCGTAATCTTGTAGAAAACATTGTAAAGTAGCGAATAAAACGTTTTCTAACGATAGAAGTGCGAAGGTTCTGTTAGTTTGAGCTAGGTAGCGTCGTGAAACCACCAAAAACGATGTCATCTAACGAGATAGTGTTGTTTTATTGCGAGTACGAAACTGCGATAGGTGAAATATTGGGAAAGCACACAAAATGGCATGAACTAGCCAGATACTGCGTCTTGTGCCGTTACAAGTGCGAAACTGCTTTATTGTGATATTTTCGTTAAAGCGCATGCAAGTATCGTGAAACCTTAAAGAACGATGTCATTTAGCGAGATACAGCGTTCTGTACTGTAATAAGTTGGTGAGAAACTGTGAGGTCAAGCAAATATCGTAATTGTGGACGAAACAGTGTAATTGAGCGTATTTAGATACAAGTGCGAATGTTAGGTTAGGTTGAGATATCAACCGTCGTAAAACCGCATTGAACAATGTCACTTAGTGAGATGTAGTGTTTTTCAACATTACAAGTCGGGAACTACGATATCTAATGTGAAAGCGCATGAAACCGTCGTAATCTTGTAGAAAACATTGTAAAGTGGCGAGTAAAACGTTTTCTAACGATAGAAGTGCGAAGGTTAGGTTAGGTTAGGTTAGTTTAAGCTAGGTAGCGTCGTGAAACTACCAAAAACGACGTCATCTAACGAGATAGTGTTGTTTTATAGCGAGTATTAAACTGCGATAGGTGAAATGTTGTGAAAGCACACAAAACGGCATGAACAAGCCAAATACTGCGTGTTCTACCGTTACAAGTGCGAAACTGCTATATTGTGATATTCTCGTTAAAGCGCATGCAAGTATCGTGAAACCTTAAAGAACGATGTCATTTAGCGAGATACAGCGTTCTGTACTGTAATAAGTTGGTGAGAAACTGTGAGGTCAAGCAAATATCGTAATTGTGAACGAAACAGTGTAATTGAGCGTCCTTAGATACAAGTGCGAATGTTAGGTTAGGTTGACATATCAACCGTCGTAAAACCGCATTAAACAATGTCACTTAGTGAGATGTAGTGTTTTTCAACATTACAAGTCGGGAACTACGATATCTAATGTGAAAGCGCATGAAACCGTCGTAATCTTGTAGTAAACATTGTAAAGTTGCGAGTAAAACGTTTTCTAACGATAGAAGTGCGAAGGTTAGGTTAGGTTAGGTTAGTTTAAGCTAGGTAGCGTCGTGAAACTACCAAAAACGACGTCATCTAACGAGATAGTGTTGTTTTATTGCGAGTATTAAACTGCGATAGGTGAAATCTTGTGAATGCACACAAAACGGCATGAACAAGCCAAATACTGCGTGTTCTACCGTTACAAGTGCGAAACTGCTATATTGTGATATTCTCGTTAAAGCGCATGCAAGCATCGTGAAACCTTAAAGAACAATGTCATTTAGCGAGATACAGCGTTCTGTACTGCAATAAGTTGGTGAAAAACTGTGAGGTTATGCAAATATCGTAATTGTGAACAAAACAGTGTAATAGAGCGTTTTTAGATACAAGTGCGAATGTTAGGTTAGGTTAAGATATGAACCGTCGTAAAACCGCATTAAACAATGTCAATTACTGAGATGCAGTGTTTTTCACCATTAAAAGTGGGGAACTGCGATATTTAATGTGAAAGCGCTTGCAACCGTCGTTAGGTTAGGTTAGGTTAGGTTAGGTTAGGTTAGGTTAGATTAGGTTAGGCTGGGTTGAGTTGGGTTAGGTTAGGTTAGGTTAGGTTAGGTTGGGTTATGTCAGGTTAGGTTAGGTTAGGTTACGTTAGGTTAGGTTAGGTTACGTTAGGTTAGGTTAGGTTACGTTAGGTTAGGTTAGGTTAGGTAAGGATAATTTGGTTAGGTTAGGTAAGGTTAGGTTAGGTTAGGTTAGAATGGGTTGGGTGTTGGGTTGGGTTGGGTTGGGTTAGGTTGGGTTAGGTTAGGTTAGGTTACGTTAGGTTAGGTTAGGTTAGGTTACGTTAGGTTATGTTAGGTTAGGTTAGGTTACGTTAGGTTAGGTTAGGTCAGGTAAGGTTAGGTTACGTTAGAATAGGTTAGGTTAGGTTACGTTAGGTTAGGTTAAGTTAGGTTAGGTTAGGTTAGGTTAGGTTAGGTTGGGTTGGGTTGGGTTAGGTTGGGTAAGGTTAGGTTAGGTTAGGTTGGGTTAGGTTAGTTTAGGTTAGGTTAGGTTAGGTTGGGTTGGGTAGGGTTAGGTTAGGTTAGGTTAGGTAAGGTTAGGTTAGGTTAGCTGAGGTTAGGTTAAGGTATGAACCGTTGTAAAACCGCATTAAACAATGTCACTTAGTGAGATGCAGTGTTTTTCACCTTTACAAGTCGGGAACTGCGATATCTAATGTGAAAGCGCTTGAAACCGTCGTAATGTTGTAGAAAGCAATGTAAAGTAGCGAGTAAAACGTTTTCTAACGATAGAAGTGCGAAGGTCATGTTAGGTTGAGTTCTGTTAGTTTAAGCTAGGTAGCGTCGTGAAACTACCAAAAACAACGTCATCTAACGAGATAGTGTTGTTTTATTGCGAGTACGAAACTGCGATAGGTGAAATGTTGTGAAAGCACACAAAACGGCATGAACAAGCCAAATACTGCGTGTTGTACCGTTACAAGTGCGAAACTGCTATGTTGTGACATTCTCGGTAAAGCGCATGCAAGTATCGTGAAACCTTAAAGAACGATGTCGTTTAGCGAGATACAGCGTTCTGTACTGTAATAAGGTGGTGAGAAACTGTGAGGTCTAGCAAATATCGTAATTGTGAACGAAACAGTGTAATTGAGCGTCTTTAGATACAAGTGCGAATGTTAGGTTAGGTTGACATATCAACCGTCGTAAAACCGCATTAAACAATGTCACTTAGTGAGATGTAGTGTTTTTCAACATTACAAGTCGGGAACTACGATATCTAATGTGAAAGCGCATGAAACCGTCGTAATCTTGTAGAAAACATTGTAAAGTGGCGAGTAAAACGTTTTCTAACGATAGAAGTGCGAAGGTTAGGTTAGGTTAGGTTAGGTTAGTTTAAGCTAGGTAGCGTCGTGAAACTACCAAAAACGACGTCATCTAACGAGATAGTGTTGTTTTATAGCGAGTATTAAACTGCGATAGGTGAAATGTTGTGAAAGCACACAAAATGGCATGAACAAGCCGAATACTGCGTGTTGTACCGTTACAAGAGCGAAACTGCTATGTTGTGACATTCTCGGTAAAGCGCATGCAAGTATCGTGAAACCTTAAAGAACGATGTCGTTTAGCGAGATACAGCGTTCTGTACTGTAATAAGTTGGTGAGAAACTGTGAGGTCTAGCAAATATCGTAATTGTGAACGAAACATTGTAATAGAGCGTTTTTAGATACAAGTGCGAATGTTAGGTTAGGTTAAGATATGAACCGTCGTAAAACCGCATTAAACAATGTCAATTACTGAGATGCAGTGTTTTTCACCATTAAAAGTGGGGAACTGCGATATTTAATGTGAAAGCGCTTGCAACCGTCGTTAGGTTAGGTTAGGTTAGGTTAGGTTTGGTTAGGTTAGGTTAGGTTAGGTTAGATTAGGTTAGGTTGGGTTGAGTTGGGTTAGGTTAGGTTAGGTTAGGTTGGGTTAGGTTAGGTTAGGTTAGGTTAGGTTACGTTAGGTTAGGTTAGGTTACGTTAGGTTAGGTTAGGTTAGGTTACGTTAGGTTAGGTTAGGTTAGGTTAGGTTGGGTTGGGTGTTGTTGGGTTGGGTTGGGTTGGGTTAGGTTGGGTTAGGTTAGGTTAGGTTGCGTTAGGTTAGGTTAGGTTAGGTTACGTTAGGTTATGTTAGGTTAGGTTAGGTTACGTTAGGTTAGGTTAGGTCAGGTAAGGTTAGGTTACGTTAGAATAGGTTAGGTTATGTTAGGTTACGTTAGGTTAGGTTAAGTTAGGTTAGGTTAGGTTTGGTTAACTTAGGTTAGGTTAGCTTAGGTTAGGTTAGGTTGGGTTGGGTTGGGTTAGGTTGGGTTAGGTTAGGTTGGGTTAGGTTAGGTTGGGTTAGGTTAATTTAGGTTAGGTTAGGTTAGGTTGGGTTGGGTTGGGTTAGGTTAGGTTAGGTTAGGTTAGGTAAGGTTAGGTTAGGTTAGGTTAGGTTACGTTAGGTTAAGGTATGAACCGTCGTAAAACCGCATTAAACAATGTCACTTAGTGAGATGCAGTGTTTTTCACCTTTACAAGTTGGGAACTGTGATATCTAATGTGAAAGCGCTTGAAACCGTCATAATGTTGTAGAAAGCAATATAAAGTAGCGAGTAAAACGTTTTCTAACGATAGAAGTGCGAAGGTTATGTTAGGTTGAGTTATGTTAGTTTAAGCTAGGTAGCGTCGTGCAACTACCAAAAACAACGTCATCTAACGAGATAGTGTTCTTTTATTGCGAGTACGAAACTGCGATAGGTGAAATGTTGTGAAAGCACACAAAACGGCATGAACAAGCCAAATACTGCGTGTTGTACCGTTACAAGTGCGAAACTGCTATGTTGTGACATTCTCGGTAAAGCGCATGCAAGTATCGTGAAACCTTAAAGAACGATGTCATTTAGCGAGATACAGCGTTCTGTACTGCAATAAGTTGGTGAAAAACTGTGAGGATATGCAAATATCCTAATTGTGAACGAAACAGTGTAATAGAGCGTTTTTTAATACAAGTGCGAATGTTAGGTTAGGTTAAGATATGAACCGTCGTAAAACCGCATTAATGTCACTTAGTGAGATGCAGTGTTTTTCACCATTACAAGTCGGGAACTGCGATA